>NW_007252977.1:246528-320547 GCF_000164805.1 Carlito syrichta | reverse complement strand
GGGACGAAGAGGGCGTCCTGGGCCTCGCCGTTGGGCGCCCGGGCTGTGACGCCGGAGAGCCGGCCGGCAGTCCAGGGGCGATGACGGCCTGACAGGGGGGAGGCCGAGGTCGGTGCTCACCTTCGGGCTCGGGGTCCCCCTCGGAACCTCGGCTGCCTTCTTTTTTATTTTGCGCTTATTTTTATTTTAAAGATGTGGGGTTCAGTTCAGGATTAGGTATACAAGTGATCATCTTACAGGTCAAGTTTAGGCTTCCCTTTGGTCCTCACTTGGCCTGGTTTGAGATCAAGTAACCTTACTGATGTTGTGTTCCCCCCACTCCCCCACCCCAGCAGTATACCGCTAATGCCAATTCCTTTGGTACAGTATTATGGCAAATGTTCAGGGTCCGCTTATGAGTGAGAACATGTGGTACTCTGTTCTTTGTTTCTGTGACAGCTCACTGAGTATTATAGATTCTAAATGCATTCAAGTTACTGTGAAGTCCATATGTTAATCTTTCTTTAGGGCTGTGTAATATTCCATTTCTATATACCACAATCCAGTCTTGATGGGCAGCAGGGTTGGTTCCATGTTTTTCTTATTGTGAATAGTACTGCAATAAACATGCGTTTGCAGATATCTTTTTTGTAGAATGATTTGAGTTTCTCCAGGTATATTCCCAGAAGTTGGGATTGCTGGGTCATATGGAAGGTCAAGGTCTAGCTCTTTTAGAAATCGCCACACTGTTTTCCAAAGAGGTGGCATTCGTTTGCATTTCCAACAGCATTTATAAAATCGGAGCTGTGGCACCTACTTCAGAGATGTCATAGGAGAATTAAATGTTAATTCCACGTAAAACCTTTACTTGGTCCCTAACACGCAGTGAGCTTCCAAGCAACGTTGATGCTGATGCACTGCAAGAGGTAAGGAGCCACAACCTACCTGATTGCTGGGGACCCAGTGAGTGCTTCACTCTCCCTCTGCCCACACCTCTGTGAGACATGGGGGAGACATGGAGTTGGTGGGGGGTGGTGAGCACTTTGCCCCTAGAGTTTGCACCTTCAGGCCCTGAGCAGTAGGGCCAGGTGTGGTGGCTCATGCCTGTAATCTCAGCAGTCTTTGAGGCCAAGGCGGGAGGATTGCTTAAGTTCAGGAGATCAAGACCATTTCCAGTGGGATTATTAGGACATTTCAACACCAGCCTGGGCAATATAATGAGACCTCATCTCTACCAAAAAAAAAAAATAAAAAATAGCCAGGTGTGGTTACACCCATCTGCAAAACAGAATGAGACCCTGACTCAAGGCAAACAAACAAAAAAACACTACAACTCTTAATTCCCCTTTGAATCAGACCTGTTGAAAGATTCAGGAACCTCTAAGATGCAGTCACCTTTCCCATTAGCTTGTAGGAAGCATGTAAACAATGCCAGCACTAAATCACAGTTCAGCAGAAGAATCAGCCTGCTGATCACACTCCTCAGAGGCTTTCAAAAGGGAGGCGTTTGCATGTTCAGAAAGGGTTTTAGGGTCTGGTGAACTTAGCTGCATGTTTGGGAAGAAAAGAAACTTTATGAAAATTTGCCAAAGGCAAAATAATGGGTCCTAGACTTGAGAAGGTGAGCTGGTTCAGAGCTAAGACATAGTAGGCACACAGTAAGTTTTGCCGAATACCATGTATTTGGGGCTTACTGCACGTATCAAATCTTCTTATATAAATCGGCTTTAAAGAGTTATTTCTTCAGAAGAAAAAGATTTTTTATTTTTTGAATTGAGGTCTCACTCTATCTCCCAGGCTGGAGTGCAGTGCTATGATCGTGGCTTACCGAAGTCCCAGCTTCTTGGACTCAGGAGATCTTTCCACCTTAGCCTCTTCAGGTAGCTGGGACTACAGGTATGCACCACCATGCTTGGCTAAGTTTTTAATTTCTTGTAGATACAGGGTCTTACTGTGTTGCCCAAGCTGGTGTTGAACTCTTGGGCTTAAGCAATCTTCCTGCCTCAGCCTCCCAAGGTGCTGGGATGTGAGCCACCATGCCAGGCCTAAGACAATTTCTGAAACAATAAAAATTACAAAATAAAAAGAGCAGGAACTGATTGGGAAAAATGTTTTGGAACCCAAATTCAATATTTCTAATAATCAAATGAAAAGTTTACTACAGCTACGCAGCATATGAATGGCAGTGTTGTAACCCTGCAATGTTACAGGGTTGATGCTCAAGGTCATGGTGGCCCTCCTCTCCAGTACGTGGTCCTGTTTGCCCATTCTCTTCTTCCTTCTTTTCTTTCCAATTTTATTTATGTTCAATTCATTCCAAAGTGATGACTTAGATAACCTTCAGATTGCATTTTCTGTATTTCTCTACGTCCTCCATGCTCCCAAGCTGTCTGACCCTATGAGAACTGGGTCTGTTCTAGAATTGGTATCCACAAGTGTTCATCAAAGTGAATAGAAGCACGAAGGCTTATGGGAATCTATAATATCAATTATGGAAGGCAAAGAGGGAATTTCCAACATTTATGGAAGTGGCAAAGAGGTGACAATTTATGGCCACATAGCATTTTATAAACATTTTTCTCAAAATTATAAACCTCAGATATCAAGAAGTTTCATCCAAAAAAGACAGTACTAAAGTGGATTTACACTGTGGCTGAAAGTCTGGCATTATGGCTTGTTTCTTCCCTTATAATTCTTTGTCCTCTGGTTATGTTTACATTTCCAGTGGGATTATTAGGACATTTAAAACAATTTTCACAAATAATTGATTTGGTTTTCAGTTGTGGAGCTGGGGGTGGGGAGTGGAAACTCATAAAGCAGGTGAAATTAGCATGTTCTTAATAGGACAACTTAGATTATAGATTTATTTGTAAAATGGTAAGTATTTATGAAAAGATGTCTCTAAAACCTGAGCTAAATGAAATCAGAGTCAAGGTATACAGCGTAGAGTTTAAAAGAGGATTCATTTGTTCATACATTCACAAATTTTTTTTTTTTTTTTTTTTGAGTTGAAGTCTCACTCTGTCGCCCAGACTGGAGTGCAGTGGCCACTCCCGGCCACCGCAGCCTCGACCTGCTGGGCTCCGGCGATCCTTCCGCCTCAGCCTTCCAAGTAGCTGGAACTACAGATGCGCGCTACCACGCCCGGCTAGTTTTTGATTTATTGTAGAGATGAGGTCTTGCCAAGTTGCCCAGGCGGGTCTCGAACCCGCAGGCTCAGGCAATCCACTCACCTCAGCCTCCCAAAGGCGCGGGATTACAGGCAGAGCCACTGAGCCTGGCTCATTTACAAATTTTTATTGAACAGCCTCTTCTCCCATAGGTTGGGTCTGTATGAGGTTCTCATTTTGATGAAATTCTTGTCCATTTCATCATTCTGATACATAAACTGTTCTAAGAGGAGCTGTACAAATGATTTTGCTTTTCCTAGTAGTAAATGTTTAGACAGTGTTAGCTACCGGTGTTCTCGAGGGGCTTAGATCAGAGTGATTCCCAAAGCAATGGCATCCTGTCCTTACTAACTTAAGGGGAGATTTACCAGAAAAGGGAACAGAGAGGAGGTGGGTGGGAGCTAAGTGGTTAAGCACATTCTAGTATCTTCCAGACAGCAGAATTATGTACTCTTCAATAAGCCCCCCTCTGCAACATTTTTAATTGCCCTACTTAAACCAGAGAATTCTAAAAATTTATAAAAATTCATATTGGTGCATTTATCTTCCCACTGTTATTATGTGTCATAGCTTCTGACAAAAGAGCTGATTGTTAGTTGGTATCTTAAATACTGGAGGAATAATAACTTGATATAGTAGATCAGTATTTGTGAGTTGGGTGATTTATAACCATGTTGCTTCTTTCAGCACAGTGCTTAAGAAAGAAGGTTGCTTTTCTGGTTCATTGAAAATTGTATGTGAACGCTCTGGTGAGTAAAAACACCTAATTTTTTTCCTTCGGTTTTTTCTTATGTCTTTATTTTATTATAGAGATGTGGGGTACAAGTCAGGGTTAGGTACTTTAGTAGTCTACGTGCAGGTGAAGTTTGGCTTCCAATTGGTTCTCACTTCCCCTGGTCTAGGACCAGGTATCCTTTGTGTTATTATATGCCCCCCCCCTTACTCCCCTGGCAGTGTCCTGTAACTGCTTATCCCTCCCTTGTGCTATAGTGATTAATGTTCAGATACCACTTATGTGTGAAGACACGTGGTATTCAGTTCCTTTTTTCTGTGATAGGTCACTAGGTAAGATGGTCTCCAGCGCCATCCAATTTATTGCAAAGTCCATGATTTTGTCCTTTATAGCTGCATAATACTCCGTCATGCATATGTACCACATTTTCTTTATCCAGTCCACTTTTGATGGGCAAAACACGCTTCTAAGAAGTTTTATTATTTTTTTATTTAAAAAAATGCCTTACATACAGTTTCAGTCAGGGTCTATTTTTAAAACTGCCTTTGTGCAAATTAGTTATTAATGAAAAATACAGTAATAATAACCTCTTGATCTCACCATGGTTTTTTTTTGTTGTTGTTGTTTGCTTGTTTGCTTTCCTGCCTCAGGTTTATTTTTACAAATAGCTCAGAAGGACACCAGCTCCACACGGACAGCAGCCTGGGGGTCAAACCAGTCCTTCTGTCCTCACCTTGGCAGATAGGGACCTCTACTTGAGAGCCTTTGTCGGATTCTGGGCACCTTTGGGAGCCTGAGCAGGAGCTGGAGCTGCAGGTGAAACTGCAGCCGGGACCTTAGTTTGATCCTTGGCCTTTGGCCGGCAGAGTCTGCGGCCCTTGGCAATATGGGCATGAATAAACTTCCCAAGCTTGGGATGGGCAATGCATGCGAGTTGAGTAAGCTTGTGGCTAGGACCCTTTGGGATCTTGGGCTTAACCTTCTTGGGCTTTATGAGGGCCTTGAAGCCTCAGCACATGCACTTGTGGCATTGGCGTTGTTGGCTTGCATCTTCTTCAGGCCCTTCTTTTTGTGCTTCTTGGCAAAGTGCATGTTCCTCAGAAACTTGGGGCTCACCCCCTTAAGAGACTTATATCTTTGTGATTGGGGTTTCTTGATGCCATTTCTTTGCCATTTTCGGGACTGGTTGTGTGTGGTATGGTGCTCAGACTTGGCCATGTCTGCACTGTAAACTGTGGCTTCCACTATGTGTTTTAATAACATTTGAAACATTTGGATTAGACTAGGGTTTCTCAACCTTGACACTACTTACATTTGGGGCCAGATCATTCTTTGTTGTGAGAGGCTGTCCAGCGTATTGTAGGATGTTTAGCAACTACCCACTAGATGCCAATAACACTCTCCAGTCATGACATCCAAAATGTTTTCAAATGTTGCCAAATGTCCCCAAGGGGCCAAAATAGACTTTCCCCTCCTTCCCCAAACTGAGAACCACTGCACAAAGCACCCTGAAGCAATGTTTTGTGAATGAGTAAAATTAAACTCTAGGTCTTCATTTACAAACCCATGGTTAAGATAAATCTCAGGACTGGGTTACTAATGTATCAGAAACTCCAGGGCTTTTGAAATTAAGTTAAGGATATTTGTCCTCTCTTTGAAGAATTCATTATCACAGATTAATTGCAAATGTTCAATACAGTGCTGGTATTAATTAAGGGATAGGTATAGTCCATCAAGTGACTGAAAAGAATCAACTACCAAGCCCTGTCTACTTTGCTTGACCCCCTGTGCTAGGACTGTTGAAATGATTATAGCTGAAAAAAACATAGATTTGGGATTTCTTGATCCATAAGATTTCATCTTAGGGCTATAAAATTCAGTGATTTTTGACAGTCTTCAGGAACTGAATTGCTTTTGCAAATTTTGGATGACCTTAACTGAGAAGTTCATGGAACAACCAGGCAGTTGCTTACCAGGCCCTGTAGACAACCCTACCCAGGCAAGCTTATTATCAACAAGTACAAAGCTTGAGAAATTCAGGAAGACTGGCTGCTTCCTGCATGAGCCACTCTCTCTGTGGCATAGTGGACTTTGCATTAAGTATTCCTTCCACAATACCCTGTCCCCAATATATCTTTCCACCTCTTACTCCCCAACCTCACCCTCCAACTAAACTATCCCCCCCCGACAAAACAGAGGACAGCCCCCACACTTTGAAACAAAAAAGTTTAAAGAAACAGATTTAAGATGTCTGCTATTAAAGTTGCTCAATAATCAGCTTTGTAGAATAGAGCTAGATGGCTGCATGCTATTTAATAATAGTTTCATTTTTTTTCTTACTTGTCATTTGTCTTTTTGTCCACACTTTGTGTAAAATAAGCCTTGCACCAGTGAACCAGGGAATTTTTAGTTTAATATTAAGACACAGTAGCTTGTTTGTAATTGGTGCCAGCTTGATCTTCTGGCTGTTTCAAATAACACCTTCTCTGGCCAAAAACCTCTATTCATATACGATAATTTCAAGAATTAATTTTTATTTTGGAATGTTTGGCTATTAAAAAATAAACGAGGAAGAGGGTACACTTTTGAAAAGTATATATTTATGGTAGGAGCTGATAGAATAGGTTATTCCATTCTCATTCAAAACAATGTATGACAATTCATTTTAGATTTATTTTATCCTGTTTTCCATAAGTAAAGGATGTTCCTGTTTAATCTTTTGAGCAACCTATTGATTTCTGAAATACTGTATATATAAATAGGATATCTCGATAGGACTTAGATATTTTATCTTTCCGGAACATGAATTAATTCACTTTTGGTGAACACTAACTTTCAAGTTAATTTCTTAATAAGCACAACCTTCTCTATATTCTTCAAGTGGGAAAAAAGCTGCTGAGTTAAATGTTTTCCAAATAATAACTGAAATGTGTACAGAAAGATTACTAGTTGCTAATACAACAGATCTAGAGGTTGTTTTCTGGACTTGGGATTCAATTTTGGACAAAAATTATTATACTTCAGTTTGAAGCCTTTGCATTCCCTAATCATTTTTCTTTTTACAAATATTATGCTATTTTATTCAGAGTTAATGCTAACTTTAAAAAAAAAATAACATAGCCAATCTACATTAGCCAAAAGAAAAAAGAGAATGAGAAGACTTTTTAAAAGACAAGTTTTAGCCTCATTGCATATTTCCAATAGAAAAATAAAAACAAAAGTACTGAATGCCTTCCACCTGGGCCTTGTAAACGACTGTTTTGGTGTCTATCAGGTGACCTTTAGTGCTGGAGAGAATCATTGATGGGTAAAGACCAAAGGGAATCCAACTACACAGAGCAGATGGAAGACTGGGTCTCTGCCAAGGGACCGGGCAGAAGAATTTTTAGATTATATTTTCCTATCAATAAATATCTGGGAAGATTTTTGTTTCCAGAGAGTTTACTAAAAAAAAAATTTGATCTATTTCTGTTTCATGGTTACATAAAACTGTAAGGCAGATTTCTACACTACACAAAGGCATTCAATAAATTAGGCAATTTAAATGTCTGTAGCCACTCTTTCTGGGCCACTGGAGCCCAGTGAGGGCTTCACTGTCTGCCAACTGCTTATTAAGTTTTTAGTTTCTTGTTTACAACAGCCTGAGGATCGGATCTAAAGGTAGATAATGAAGTTACTCTATTAAATACATTACAAACAAGAGTGTTGACATTCTTGAGTGTTTGAATGAGGTAATTCTTCTGTAGTTAAACAATTAATAAATGGATAAGTGTCTTATTTCAAAAGCAATTTTAGTAGATGTTTGCATTTTTCTCACAAAAAAGGAGGGAGAGTAGAATCCTTTGAAGCATTTAGAACATTCTCATCACACTAACTTCAAAGGAAACAACAAACTTCTTATTAAAGCATGCACTAAGAAAATCAGGGGTATCCAAACAGGAAAAGAGAATGAAAAAAAAACCATTAACGGTTTTCTATAACACCTGTATTTATGCTATCACTTCACTTTTGGGAAGTGATAACAATTATTTGTCAAATAGAGAGGACTTTTTCTCCTTTAATAATAGTGAATGAATGTCAAATTCTTCTTGTCACTTATCAGTCTATATGCGTTGCACATTTTACTCTAAAATATGCTTTTTCCTTTTTAAAGTAATCCTGGTCTTGGAAACTCTTGGATAAACAAGTCACTAGAAATAAACTTAGATAGTAAAACACTGGTCCTGAAAAACTGCGCCCTACTTTATTTGGAAATAGTAGAATTTGCAGAATGTTGCTGTAAAGGGCAGGCTGCTCAAATTACTTGCTTCTGAAGACTTTTACTATGAAAGCAAAGTATTTTCTGAAGGAGTGGAGCACAAATAGCTAAATGTTTGGGGCAAAAAATAGAGTTATTATTTTATCATTTTAGAGAAGCCTTTCTACCATGTATGTATGTTGGTTTCATTAAAAAGGATGGCATATAGAAGAAATGAGAGGTGGGAAATGAATGACTGATAGATTTAAATTATTTATAACTACAGGATGCTGATTACCAGAGTTGGACTGGTATTTGGGAAAAAAATTTAGGAAGATTTATTTAGGAAAATAATAAAATCCAGGAAGTTTCTTTTAGGTGTAGGGAGAAGTTTTAGAATATTAAGACCTACTTCAGAAGCCCATACTCCTGCCACAAATCTTGTTCTCCCCTAAAATTTCTTCAGTGTTTTCTCGATAGTTTGTTTTTTCCTGTCAGGGAAAGCATTTGTGTGACAGAAGTGTTTTCCTTTTCTTCCTCTTCCTTCTTTTCTCTTACTTGTTTTCTTCCCTTTCCAAAATGATATTTTTTCTCGTCTTGTTCATTCATCATATCTCGGAGTTGGGAAGAACTTAGAGAACCTAGACCGATGATCCACCTATGGATTATGAATCTTCATAAGTGGCCATTCAGGCTTTGCTAGAAAATTTTAGTAATGGAGAATTACTTCATGAAGCAATTCCAATATCACTGTAGAAAAATGATTTGTTATTTTATGTTAGGCTCAATCAATTAATCTATCTCTCTATCTATTTATTATCATCATTGCCTATCTATATCTATTATTTATCTATCTATCATCTTTTTGAGTCAGAGTCTCACTCTGTTGCCCAGGCTAGAGTGCAGTGACGTGCTTACAGCCACCACAGTCTCCACCTGCTAGGCTCAGGCGATCCTTCCGCCTCAGCCTTCCAAGTAGCCGGAACTACAGGCACACGCTACCATGCCCGGCTAATTTTTTGATTTATTGTAGAGATGAGTCTCGCCAAGTTGCTAGGGTTGGTCTCAAACCCGTGGGCTCAGTCAATCCTCTCACTTCAACCTCCCAAAGTTCTGGGATTATAGGCTTGAGCCACCGCACCTGGCCTTTCGTCTTCATTTTACCTCTTTTCATTGTTGTTTGGTGTTTCATTGTATGATCAAACCTCAATTTATTTTTATTTTTATTCATTTTTTTTTGAGTTGGAATTTCACTCCGTGGCCCAGGCTGGAGTGCAGTGGCACACTCACGGCCCCACCCCAGCATTGACCTGCTGGGTTCTGGTGAGCCTTCTGCCTCAGCCTTCCAAGTAGCCAAAAATATAGGCGCACACTACCATGCCCGGCTAATTTTTGATTTATGGTAGAGACGAGTTCTCGCCAAGTTGCCTGGCCTGGTCTTGAACCCGCAGGCTCAGGCAATCCACTTGCCTCGGCCTCCCAAAGTGCTGGGATTACAGGCTGAGCCACTGAGCCTGACCTCAATTTATTTATTCATTCTAATAGGATGGGATGTGGATTGTTTCCTGTTTGCGACTGCTATGCATATTGCCACTATGATCATTTTTTTTTTTTTTTTTGAGTTGGAATCTCACTCTGTTGCCCAGACTGGAGTGCAGTGGCCGCTCCCGGCCACCACAGCCTCGACCTGCTGGGCTCCGGCGATCCTTCTGCCTCAGCCTTCCGAGTAGCCAGAATTACAGGCGTGCACTACCATGCCCGGCTAATTTTTTGATTTATTGTAGAGGTGAGGTGTCGCTGCCCAGGCGGGTCTTGAACCCACGGGCTCAGGCAATCCACTCACCTCAGCCTCCCAAAGCCACGGGATTACAGGCTGAGCCACAGAGCCTGACTTATGATCATTTTTTAATCCATCTCTTGGTTCAGATAGAAACATATTTCTGTTGTGTTTATATGTAAGAAGATATCCACTGAATTAAAGGGTAAATATGTGTTCCATGATAGCAGATACTTTCAATTTTATATAGTGATTATACTAATTTACACTTTCACCAGCAGTGAATGCATTACATCTTCACCATGTGTTCATATAACTTTGATTTTAAATAGCAAACCATAAAAATTTAGATAATTCAACAAGATTAGAAGAAAACGTTAAGGTTGACAGTGTCCAGAGTAAAAGGTAGCAGATCTCTGCTGTCATTTTAAACTCATGAGGTCAATGAAAAGCAGAACTGGGTACTACTTTGAGGTTGATATTCTTTCCAAGGAGTGGGTCATTGGCAAACACACACTCACAAGAAAACACAAGGGCTAAACTAATCAACCTTGCTAAAGTGTCTCTTTGTTAAATGAAAAATGCATTCTTTCTCACTCTACTTGTCTCCTTGGAAGAGACAATAGCAAATGCTAGAGGAGACATCTTGCTTCTACAGTCTGCTTTTTACCATATCTTATTATGAGCCAGTAGGTTATTTTTCTCTGTGTTGACACATGCCGCCTCACAATTCTTCACTTACATGTCCATGCTTCTACTATTTCTCTTTCCTTTCCTGTCTCAGTCTAATTACCTACCTGGTCTTTACTTTCCCCAGGCATGTATATTCTCTTTTAGCTGAACTACACAAACTTAAAAAAATCTTTAGCACATTTACAAATCTATGATTCTGGTGTGCAGTGATGACAGTTGAGAAATATATATCTAATTCTTTGATGATTCTGGTTAATCTTCATGGTATGAAGCAATTGTTAGCATCACAGGTACAAAGCACAACATGTTTTAGAGTAAAGGGTGGTGGGGAGTATTACTGAGAATTATATCAGGACAACCAGCCAACACAGAGACTGTCCTGGGCAAATTGGGACTTATTGTCATCCTAGCTTGATAATTGTCTTCAGACAGCCTCTCCCTTTTCCAGGGACTATGAATCGTGGACCCTCAAATTTGGATGTCTTAAAGAGATGGAGGTTGTTCGGGAGATCAAGGATAGAAGAATGTCAACCAAAAGTATGGTGTCGTAGAAAAATCATGAGTGTAAGATTAGGTTTTAATTCCCGTTCTAAAACTTGCTGACTGTGTAACTTTGGTTGCTAGTCAACCTCTCTTATCCTTGGGTTTTTCATTGTCAAATGGTAATAACATAAGAATGAAACAAAATGCCTGAGAAAGTGTTTAGCTTTGTGATTGCCAGAAAAGATACTCAATAAATGTTAGTCTCTTCAGAGGGTCAAGAAAGAAACTAAAGGAAAGAGAGGTGATCTCATTCATACAGAAAATGCTCCAATTCTCTCATCTAACTCATAATTGTTAATATAATATACATCTTTTTTTTTTTTGAGTTGGAGTCACATAGGCTGGAGTGCAGTGGCACACTCATTGCCATCCCAGCATCAACTTGCTGGGCTCTGGCGATCCTTCCACCTCAGTCTTCCGAGTAGCCGTAACTACAGGCACATGCTACCATGCCAGGCTTTTTTAAAAAAATTTATTATAGAGATGAGGTCTTGCCAAGTTGCCCGGGCTGGTCTCAAACCCGTGGGGTCAGGCAATCCACTCGCCTTGGCCTCCCAAAGTGCTGGGATTACAGGCTGAGCTACCGAGCCCAGCCAATATACATATTTTATATGTTTCTTCAAATACTTTTCATTTGTTCCTAAAATCTATCCTGTGAGACTGGCAGGGCAATTACTATTGCATTCCTAGTAGAGACAAAGAAACTGAGACTCAGAGAAATTCATAGATTTGACAAAGTTTCCATGATTATTAAATGTTAAGTCCAAGAAGTAAACCCTAGTCTCTTGAGACTTGGTCTAGGACTCAACCAGTGAGATAACACACTGATTTGAAATAAACCTTTTAATAATAAAATATTTAAGGTGTGTGCTTGAGTGATATGGTTGGCTTTATTTTTTAACACAAGTGAGGTGTTGATTATAGTTCTGGAAGCTCAAAGAGAAAATCACAAATCTTTCATTATCTATAAACGAATTACACATATTACAGTTATTTTCAAACAAATGTTCAGTTCTGCAGGTGCTTTCACCTGAATACTAGAAATACCTCAATAATTTTCTTTCATCCCTCTTCTGTGAGAGGATTATGCTATGGCAGTGCTAACATTGTTTCCAAACTGAAATTGATCCTTTTAATCTGTGATTAAAAGCACACAGATTATCTCAAAGGCAAACAAAAGTAAGACTGTGGGCCAATTATTGTTGAGGATTTTCCTTTACTGGTATCTTCTATTGATAGCACCAGAAGGTTGGCATTAATACAAGAATCTTTGTTGCTGAAGAACTTCCTAGTTCTTCAACAACAAAGGAAAGTGGGGGGCAAGGAGAAACAGGTGGATAAAGTTTAAGGTCAATGGGAGGGTCACATGCCTCTCCAAAGGGAGAGGGATGACCCTGAACACCAGGAAAACAACCACCCGCATGGCTGCAGGTCCTACCCAAATAGCTCCAATATACCTCAGAAAGCACCAGCCAAAAAGAGTGAAGGAAATGTATGTACTTTGTATGACTAGGGAAAATGGGCTAAACGAAAGCTGGGATCCACGTAGAAAAAATCCAGACATATTTATGAGGTAAGACTCCCAAGAAACAGGAATTAACGTATAAAAAATAGTAACTTCATTCTTACTTATTTAAACTTCAGTCATCTTCAATAGACTCTTTGATGCAATATACCTATCAAGATGCTTTTTCCACCGCTCAAAACAGTTTTTGAACTCGTCAATTTTGATGCCTTTTGGTGCTTCTGGCACTTTTTGTTTCACCTCTTCCACATTGGCAAAACATTTCCCTTTGAAGACTTTTTTCATTTAGGGAAACAAACAAACAAAAAAGTGGCTCAGGTGAAATAGGGTGAATAGGGAATATGAGACATGGAGGTCATACTGTTTTTGGTTAAAAACTGCGGAACACTCAGTGTAGTATGGGAGGTGTGGCTCCTGAATCAACCATCATGAAATGGACAAACACAATAAAAGACTCTCTCCCCAAAATTCACTGAAGTTGAACTCAGTTTCTCACAACAATGTAGTATTTTATTGAGTTACATTTTCCTCGTGGCTAATTATAGATTTCACTTTTTGTCCAGGATGTTAGCTAATATACATCGTTTGAGGAGCAGTATCAGACTTCTCAATTAAAAGTTAAACTATTTTATTCCCCCAAATTTTCTCTGCTGTGAAAATTCTTACTTCATTTTATATAATTAATATTCCAAAGTTATATATTTCCCCTGGATTTGTCATGTGGTAATTAAGTTACAGTATCTTGCCTTAGTAGTTATACCTTTTCTGGGGGCAGTGTATCATTTTTTCCAGAAAAACTGTAGAAAATAAGACCCATGCCTCTTGTTTATTTTGAGACCCTCTCAGACAGGACATAATCCAAAATTGAACATGGTCATTTGTGCTCAGTGAGGATTTATTGACTGGTTCAGTTAATTGCTCATTCTTCCTGAGTTGACTTAAATTAAGTGTTAAAGTTAAAAAAAAATAACCAATATTGACAAGGAATAAACTTTATCAAGTATTTTGGTAAGTGGGATCTTACCAAATTAATTTTTTTTTTTTTGAATTGGAGGCTCACTCTGTCGCCCAGACTGGAGTGCAGTGGCCGCTCCCGGCCACCTCAGCCTCGACCTGCTGGGCTCCGGCGATCCTTCCCCCTCAGCCTTCCAAGTAGCCGGAACTACAGGCGCGCGCTACCACACCCGGTTAATTTTTGATTTATTGTAGAGACGGGCGGGTCTCCAACTCGCGGGCTCAGGCAATCCGCTCGCCTTGGCCTCCCAAAGTGCTGGGATTACAGGCTGAGCCACCGAGCCCGGCCCCAAAATAATTTTTAACGTCTAGATTTACAGAGCTTGACAGTTAAGTACAATAGCATCCTTAAGATAAGGGAACTGGGTTAATTCTCTGTTGTGGGGAGGGTATGGCACCGGGGCCATGTGCTGTTGTCTTGAAGAGTTATGTGGGGACTTTCTCTCATCTTTACCAATAGGACAAATAAAACTATATTTATAGATTTTATTGAGAGATATTTAGAGGCTTACCAAAGAGTCTGTCAGCAAAAGTAGTTTTAAGAGAATTCTTTTTCATTCGCTCGACTTTCATATGCTGGCAAGTTAATTTGCCTGATAACTGCTCTGTGGTTTTTCTTTTATATCTGTCCTTTCAAAGTTGCTCCTTTCACATTTTTATACTAATGAAATATAGACCCATCCTGAATTTACCACCATGCTGTACTCAGTGGTGAAAAGCTTCTGGGAAGAGCGAATGGGATAAAGAGAAGTTTAAAATACTAGTAGCTGCAAAAATCTTTAAACAAGGCATCATAAATACTACCTAATCCATTTCACTAAGATAAACATTTCCAATACATTTCTTTTTATGTTTAGTAATTATTCATCAAAATTTGTGAAATATTTATATATTTTCTTGATATTATGTCCTATCCCTTTTAAAATTTATGTTTAACTGACAAATAAAATGTACTACTAATACTTTCTTTTTCTTTCTTTTTTTTCTTTTTTTGAGTCAGTCTCACTCTGTCACCCAGACTGGAGAACAGTGGCTCTCTCACAGCCACCCCAGCGTCGACCTGCTGGGCCCAGGTGATCCTTCTGGCTCAGCCTTCCAAGTAGCCGGAACTCCAGGTGCACGCTTCCACGCCAGGCAAAAAAAAAATTTTTTTAACCGTAGAGATGAGGTCTCACCAAGTTGCCCAGACTGGTCTCAAACCCCTGGACTCAGGCAATCCTCTCACCTCAGCCTCCCAAAGTCCTGGATTACAGGCTTGAGCCACCGCACCTGGCACTAATACTTTCAATAGTTACTTATTACTTTGTACTACCAATAATTGCAATAATACCCTACTCCAGATGGATACCTATCATACTTATATATTTATGACTACAGGCAATAAAAATTAATTTTATTTTCTAGATATATTTTTGTAGCAAAGAGGTATGCTAGAGTGACAAAAATATTTTCAACATAAACAAATTTATTACTTTAAAATCTGTAGATTCTGTAAAAGTCACATGAAACAATTGTTTCAAGGAAGAAAAGCACCCAGTCAAATTTTTGATAATAAAAGAGAAACTTGGGCCAGGCGCAGTGACTCAAGACTGCAATCCTAGCACTTAGGGAGGCCAAGGTGAGAGGATTGCCTAAGCCCAGGGGTTCGAGACCAGCCTGGACAACTTGGCAAGACCTCATCTTTACAATATATCAAAAAATTAGCTGGATGTGGTAGCGCGTGGCTGTAGTTCCGGCTACTGAAGGATTGTCTGAGCCCAGCAGCTCGACTCTGGGGTGGCTGTGAGCGTGCCACTGCACTCTAGCCTGGGTGACAGAGTGAGACTCTGATTCAGAAAAAAAAAAAAGAAAAGCTTGTTCATGTATTTATTCATGTATTTATAAAATAGATGATAGTGCAATAAAATTAATGTGGTATTTACATTTCATTGGCTACATATAAAAGGGTAATGTTAGTATTTATAATATTCTGGAAATTACATTCTGTGCAGCTATTTAAACTGTGGTGAATGAGACATTTTGTATGCCAACCTGGAAATTTATAACAAAGCACACAGTTGTTTCCAAACTCGCACACACAAGCACACGCATACACACAAAAAACAAATGGAAAAGAATATAGCTATGGAACAAGGTAGGGTACTTTCTAATCCCTGGGGTTACTTTTTTGTAGCTCACTTTTTCCTTTTATGCTGTTCATTATACTAATTTTGGACCTGATTTTATCTAAAATATCTTGAAGTTGAGGGAGGATGGGGGAGCAAATATAACCTGCAGCTGCTCAGTCTCTGGGCACAGTCTGCTTCTGGAAGTGATCCCAGAGGATGCTTCTCAATGACTCCAGTGAGATGTGAACCAAGCCTGCTTTTCAAGACCTTCCTGAAGTGCCCTCCATCTCCCCCTCAGACTGATTTTTATCATTTCTTAATTTTTTTTCTAAATATTAAAAACATTTTAAAAACACATTTTTCAGATAAAACAAAAATCTAGTTATATCTAAATTAGAGCAGGAAAAACTTCAGAAAAGTGGTTACATTCAAACATTACTAGAGAGTTGCAAGTTGGTAAGTATATTGCAATGTTCATTTTGGCAGCTGAGAAGCAAAGTTTCAACTGTGGGTAGGGTGTTCATCTTTTCAAGCCAAATATGGTTAATCATGTCCACCCATATATAGTTCTGTGTTTATTGTTTGACTTGGATTTATCACTCATATAAGTCACTCCTTCATGAAGCAGCATGGGTTTTTTTTCTGATTTTTTAATCTAGCTTATGCATGCTATAACTCATTGTAATCACTTATATTAGAATGACTCCCACGTTACTAAGCATCTGAATTTCTCATTGTGTCTTAAAATGGTAATTATTTTAAGATATTTTAGAATCCTTAGGATTTTTAAAAATATTAAAACTATTTATTTATTTATGTATTTATTTATTTTGAGTTGGAGTCTCACTCTGTCGCCCAGACTGGAGTGCAGTGGCTGCTCCCGGCCACCACAACCTTGACCTGCTGGACTCCGGCGATCCTTCCACCTCAGCCTTCCAAGTAGCTGGAATTATAGGCATGCGCTACCACACCTGGCTGATTTTTTTTTTGATTTATTTTAGAGATGAGGTCTCACTGCCCAGGCGGGTCTCGAACCCGTGGGCTCAGGCAATCCACTCACCTCAGCCTCCCAAAGGCATGGGATTACAGGCTGAGCCACCGAGCCCAGCTATTACAACTATTTAAAAGAGAAAAATATATTTATTATGAAATGTAAAATATGTAGGTAGCATTTTGATGGCCTCTGAAATTTCAGTGACTATTTAATGACCTATTAAAGGGTATTTATCACTGCTTGGATTGAAATGCAGATATTTCTGGGGTAGAAAACATTCTACATACCCTCCCCCCAAACCTCATTCAAAATACAGACGTGTATATGCACACACAGAAACACACATGCACAATCCCATGTGTCTGTGTCCTGTTGGTATGCAAGGAGCTTTTGTTTTGCGACTAAATCTTGAGTTTGACTGAGGGTAGGGGTCATAGAAAATGGACTAAGCAGGAAGATGAAAGAGATAGCAAGGCATATGTACTCAGTCTAACTTTTTAGACTGGAATTGGTCCTTTGGAGTTAGAAGAGAAAAGCTCAAATTTGAAGGAACTATTTGCATGAAAGACTTTGTAAAATTATGAACATATTGGAGCTAGTTTGAGACCCATCTCCTTGACTCTTCATGAAGTTCAGTCTTGCTTTGAAATCCCAAAGCTTAATGACTTTGAGACCTTTGGGATTCAGCACTGGTAGCACAGATTTTGGGTGGAAGGACACTATCAGTGGGGGCAGTTTTCAGTTTCCTCAATAAGGCTCAATGATGGGTAGAGAGGATGTTGGATGCTGCTAGGTGACTATAGCTAACGGAGACTGACCAAATGGAAACACTGGTGAAATCCATTTTAGAGTATTAGAAATAATCAGAGAATGCTTTAAAGGCATTAGAATTCCTAATAAAACCATCACAATTTGAATATGTGTATATGCATATACACACATGGGCTAATCAAAGTGAAAATCTGATAGTACTATAATAATAAATTTGTGTGAATGTAATCTAAATATTACTAATTTTTTGGATTAATAAATTATTATAAATGGCTTTCAAATTATAAAATTATTTAAATTAACTTTAAATGGTTATATTTGTTATCTGTAATGTATGACCTTAGTGTGGTCAGAGGTGACTGTCTATAACTCATTATAGCATGACAGTACATGATCTTGTTAAAATATTAAAGTTGTAATTACAAGACATTGTTTCAGGTAGCAATTTCTAAAAGAAGTTACCATATAAATTGTACCTAGTCTGAATCTCTGTTTACCATATATTTCCATTCAGAAATACTAGGGTTGTGTTAAAAAAAAACAAAAAAAACAAAGTAGCTGGGCATGGTGGCTCAAGCCTGTAATCCCAACACTTTAGAAGGCCAAGGCAAGAGGATTGCCTGAGCTCAGGGGTTTGAGAACAGTCTGGGCAACTTGGTGTGACCTCATCTCTACAGTAAATCAAAAAATAAACTGGGCCTTGTGGCATGCACCCGTAGTTCTAGCTACTTGGAAGGCTGAGGCAGAAGGATTGCCTGAGCCCAGCAGGCTGAGGCTGTGGTGACCATGAGTATGCCACTGCACTCCAGCCTGGGTAACAGTGAGACTCCAACTCAAAATAAATAAATAAAAAATAAACTAATTAAAAAATTTTAAAAAACCAAAGTATCAAGATCAGCTCTAACTTCTCCTATTAAACAATTAGGACAACTGAACAGTGTAATAAAACAACTGTTCTTAGTAGTTGGAGAAAAAAAGCAGCACAAGACTGTGATCCCTGTGAGAAGGGTGACAACTATAAACCCTATGATCTTCCTGACTTTCTTCCCAGAGTTAATTCCAACTGTGGGCACAGAGAGGGAAATCCAAACAGATCCTGAAGGTCTTGCTGAGTTGAGAAGATGAAGACCAGAGTTTGGGGAGTCTGAGGTAGCTGGAAATTACAGTGTAGAATTTTGGGGAAAGGGTCCCTTAATAAGAGAAAAACTCCATAAATTTGCATGGGATACCCTCTAGTCTTTGTTGAGTACTAAGCTGCTCATGTGTAGACTAAAGTTCCAAAGGTGGGCAAAAAGTGGTCACAGAGTTGTATTCTGAAATAGTCCCCGAGTTCACAAAGGATAGGAAGCCATTTGATCTCTGGCCATACAGTACAAAGTCCTTGATGATCATCTGGGAAACTTGGTGGTGACTCTTGGGGTTCTGCTAAAAGCAGGAGTGAATTACCACTAGAGTTAAGGCTCCTACAGGCCTACTCTAGCAAAGTGAGTAAGTAAGCCTCAAAGTCATAACACTGATGTTCAAGTTGTTTAACTCTATAAAATAAGAAAGCAACACCTGCACATTTAAAAACATGGCATTTACAATATCCAACATCCAATACAAATTGAATAAGCAAGCCAAGAAGTAGAAAAATATGACTCTAACTGGATACAAATCAGTCAATAGGAAAAAAACCCTACAGAAATGACAATATTGTTAAAATTAGAAGATAAGTATGTTAAGATAACTGTTATAACTACGCTTCAGTATTAAACAAAAACATAAGCATAGTAAGGAGGGAAGTGTAAATTATTAAAAAGAAGCTTATAGAATTTATATTAATAAAAATACAACATATTAATAAATCCTAGATAAAAGCAACTGCTGATTGGACAGTGCAACAGAAAAGATCAGCAAACTTGAAGATATTTTACTAGAATCTATCTAAATCTAAAAAGTGATGAAAAATGAAAAGATCTTCAATGACCTCTGAGGACAATATCAAATGGGTCTGTCTATATAAGTGTTATTAGAGTTTCAGAAGGAGAGGCTAGTGGGGGAACTAAAAAAAAAAAGTGAAGAAATTATGGCTCCCAAATTTGCAAATCCAATTATAACCCCACAGATCCCAAAAGCTCAATGGACTCAAAGCAGAATAAACACACACATGCTTACACAAACACTTCAAGGTACATGGCAATCAAATTTCTGAGAATCACTGAAAAAGTTTTAAAAGCAATTTTAAAAGCAATTAAAGAAAACGTATTAAATTACAGTGAAACAAAGGTTAAACAATTACAGCAGATTTCTCATCTGACATTATGTGAGCAGAGGACAATGGAAGGACATATTTAAGGTACTGAAAGAAAAAAAAAAGCTGTCCATCTAAAAGTCTATAATCAGCAATATTGCTCCCCAAAATGAAACTGGAACTTTAAAAGTGTTCCAAAAACAATTGAAAAAAATTGTTTTTATCAGATCTGAATTACAAGAAATGTTAAAGGAAGTTCTTCATGGGAAGAGGAAATGATAACAGATGGAAATTTGGGCCAACACAAAGGAATGAAGTGCACCAGCAATGCTAAATATGTGCTTAAATATAAAGACCTTTAGCTTTGACTTTGAGTATTTTAAAAAAGTATTTGATTTCTTAAAGTAAAAAATAATGATGTGCTTTAGTGGTTTGTAAGATATGTAGAGGTAAAATATATGACAACAATAGCACAAAGGAAAGGAAGAGAAACCAAAATACAAATGACCAATAAGCACAAGAAAAGATGCTCAACATCATTAGTCACCATAAAAGCCACTATGAAATACCACTGCTCACCTATTAGATTACCTACATTTAAGAAGACCAATCACATTCAGTGCTCACCAGGATGTAGAATAGTTGGGACTGTCATGCATTGATTTGGGCAATGTAGATGATACAGTTATTTTGGAAAACAATTTGGCAGTTTCTTATAACATTAAACATTCTATTAACATAATTTCAAAATTCTACTCCTAGATTTTTATGCAAGAGAAATGAAAAGTTCAAAATTCTACTCCTAGATTTTTATGCAAGAGAAATGAAAAGTTCACGTACTCTCATACATGAATGTGCATAGTAACTTTATTTAGAATAGTCAGAGAATGGAAATAACCCAGTTGTTTATCAAAAGGTGATAAGTAAACAAATGATGGTATATTTATAATAAGGAGTGTTACCCATCAATAAAAAAGAACAGCATACAGGTACATACAAAAACATAGATGATCCTCAGAAATATTATGCCGAGTAAAAGAAACCATTTATATGAAACTACAGAAAAGACACCTCTAATCTACAGTGACAGAATGCAGATCAATGGTTGCCTGAGACAGGACTAGGGAGAGGGACAGGTCAGTGACTTGGAAAGGACACTTTCAGAGTTGATGGGCATATACTATATCTTGACTGCAGTGGTGGTTATATGATATACACATTTGCCAAAAGTCACTGAAGCATACACTTAACACTTTCACATCCGAAAATTATATTGTAATAAAATTGATTAAAATATGCCATCAATAGTGCAGAAAGCAAAATAATTTACTGCTATTTGGCTAATACATGGAAACTTTAAAAAAAAGTATGACTGTTTATTTTTAATAGAAAAAAATAAACCAAATCACAGTGACGAAGCCTTAGGGATGGGGACTGGGTGTCACAGGGCAGGCTCCTGCTCTATAGCCACCTCTGCCAGCCTGGGGCTGTGCTACCAGGGGGCCACACCTGCACCTGCTTAGCCCCCACCGACAACAAGGCCGTGGTGCTCACAGTCTTGGTCTCAGTCACCTGGGCCTCCCGCAGAAAATGGCCAAGACCAACGGCCAACCTCTGCACACAGCTCCAGTGTTTGCTCTGGATCTTGATGACTTTCTCTAGGGTGCTCCATGTTGATATTGGCTTTTGTTAAAAGACTGCCTGATCCAAGGCCTGCAGCTCCACACTGAGCAGAGCTGAGACACAGGCCTCAGAGGCATTACAGATGATAGTCAAGTTGTGGCTTCCTTCTAGGGCCTGCATGACGTGGACTACTGCCAGCATCGTCAGCTGCCTACTCAAGTGGCCAAAACATCTAGCTATCACAGAGTAACCCCCAGTGGAGTCTGATGTCCTTCAACAGCATCAACCCTGTCAGAGACAAGGACCACGTCAGGTGAGAACACATGAGCAAGGGGCATCACATCACCACTGTCCTGAGTCTCCAATGGGAGGGTCCAAACCTCCTGTCCATACCACGTGCACATTGTACCCCATGTTTGGTCCTCCACCAATCTTTTCAGGAGCCTGGAACCTGTTATCTATTCATCTATTGAAGTACATCTTGGTGGTTTCCAAATTTTGGTAATTATGAATAAAACTGCTATAAACATTTGTATGCATGTCTTTGTGTGGTAAACTTACTTTTAAATTTCTTTAAATTTGAACTCGTGCCTTTTTAGAAATTGCTCTCTATCATTATCCTTGCCATGGCATATAAGGCAAATTTTCAGACTCTTGTCTTCACTTACCTTCCTAGTTTCATCTTGTGGAACTCCCCCAACATAAATCCTCTTGAACCACGCATATATCCTGTACAGAACCACTCAACAGCTCTTAAAAGCTTTAAGTCTTTTGTATTCATTCACAAGCGATTTCCTGTGCATCAAGACTATTTTTTTTTTTAATGGTTGCCCAGGATTCTGTTATATGGATATAATAAAAATTTATTTGCTAGTCACTGCCCTAAAAAAAAGATAATGCATATTAAAATTTTTACTAAATGTTTTTCCACTTCTTTCTGAAAGGGCTTAGCCAATTTATGATACAATACATAGTATATGAGAGTTTCCTTTTGTGATTTTCCTTTCTTTAAAATTGAATATTTAAAGAAAAATGCTAATGGAAAGGAAAATTTTTTCACAATCATCTTGATTTACATTTTTGACATTAATAAGAACACTTTTAATGTTAAGAAGTTATTTTTTGTAATTGTTCCTTTTTTGTCATTCAATGCTGGGGCCTTTTTGTTTTATTTTTTTGAATTTATATAAGATTCAGGCAAGTGCATGTTTGTTATAAGGACATATTGCAGTATTGAATATTGTTGGATATTGGGCTTCAGATGGCCCAAATAGTGAACACTGAACTCTATAGGTAACTTTTTATCCCTAACCCTCCCTTTTCAGTGTCCCAATTGCCTATTATTTCCATCTTTGTGACCATCTGCTCCCACATAATCTATAAGCAAGAACATAAAATGTTTGGTTTTCTATTTCTGAGTTAGTTCACTTAGGATGATATCTAGCTCCACCCATGTTGCTGCAAGGAACATAATTTTGTTCTCTTTTATGGCTGCATGGTATTCCACGGTATTCCATGTGTATATAACACAATTGTTGATGGGCACTTATGCTGGTTCCATGATTTTGCTATTGTGAATAATGCTGCAATGTACATATGAGTACAGGTATCTTTTTTTATATAATATATATTTTTCCTTTGGGTATATACCTAGTAGTGGGATTGCTGAGTCAAATGGTAGTTCTATTTTCCATGGGTTCTTTGAGAAATCTCCTCAGTGTTTTCCATAGAGGTTGAACTAGTTTACATTCCCATCAACAGTGTATGAGTGTCCCCATTTCTCCACATCAGTGCCAACATCTGCTGTTCTTTGACTTTTTAGTAATAACCATTCTGAATGGTGAAAGACGATATCTCATTGTGGTTTTAATTTGTATGTTCCAGATTATTAGTGATGTTGAGCATTTTTTCATGTGTTTGCTGGCTGCTTGTATGTCTTCTTCTTTTTTGTTTTTTGCTTTTTTGAGTTGGAGTCTTACTCTGTCCCCCAGGCTGGAGTGCAGTGGCACACTCCCGCAGCCTCGACCTACTGGGCTCTGGAGATCCTTCCGCCTCTGCCTTCCAAGTAGCCAAACTACAGGTGTGCGCTACCATGCCCAGCTATATATGTCTTCTTTTGAAGTGCCCTTTGCCCACTTTTTGATGTTTTCTTTTTTCCCTTTGTGTTGAATTGTTTGGGTTTCTTATAGATTCTGGATATTTGTCCTTTGTCTCAGGCATAATTTGCAAATATTTTATCCCATTCCACAGGTTTTTGTTAACTTGGTTGATTATTTATTTTGCTGTGCAGAAGCTTTTTAGTTTAGTTAAGTCCCACCTATTTTTGTTTTTGGCGTATTGGCTTTTGAGATCTTTGTCATGAATTCTTTGCCTAGGCCAATGTCCAGAAGAGTGTTTCCTAGGTTTTATTCTAAAATTTTTGTAGTTTCAGGTCTTCCATTTAAGTCTTTAATCTATCTTGAGTTAGTTTTTGTATATGGTGAGAGGTAGGGGTCCAGTTTCATTCTTCTGCATGTGGCTAGCCAGTTTTCCCATTTATTGAATGAGTGTTCTTTCTCCATTGCCTATTTTTGTTGACTTTGTCAAAGATCAGTTGGTTGTAGGTATGTGGCTTTATTTCTGGGTTCTCTATTTTGTTCCATTGATCTATCTGTCTATGGGCTTGTAGTATAATTTGAAGTCTGGCAATGTGATATCTCTGCAACTGTTCTTTTTACTTAGAATTGATTTGGCTAATTGGGATTTTTTTTGGTTCAATACAAATATTAGGATTGTTTTTTCTAGATCTGTGAAAAATGATGTTTGTATTTTGATAGGGATTTCTCTGAATCTGTAGATTGCTTTGGGCAGCACGGTCATTTTAACAATATTGACTCTTCTGATCCACGAGCATGAGATGTTCTTTTATTTGTTGTGTCATCTACAATTTCTTTCATCAAGATTTTGTAGATCTCCTTGTAGAGCTCTTTCACCTCCTTGGTTAATGTATTTCTAGGTATGTAATTAATTTATTTATGTTGTGGCTACTGTAAATGGGATTGAGCAGTAGATTTGATTCTTGGCTTAAGCATTATTTATGTATGGAAATGTTACTAATTTTTGTACATGGATTTTTATATCCTGAGACTACTGAAGGCATTTATCAGGTTTAGAAACCTCTTAGAGGAGTCTTTAGGGTTTTCTAAGTGCTAGAACTTCCAGTATAGTGTTAAATAAGAGTGATTTTTTTTTTTTTTACATTACTCATTCATGAGCTTTTTTACTTCTCTTGGATTGTTTTTTTCTAATTATTTTTTTTTTTTTGGAGTTGGAGTCTCACTCTGTCGCCCAGACTGGAGTGCAGTGGCCGCTCCCGGTCACTGCACCCTCCACCTGCTGGGCTCCAGCGATCCTTTCGCCTCAGCCTTCCAAGTAGCTGGAACTACAGGCAGGTGCTACCACGCCCGGTTAATTTTTGATTTATTGTTAAGAGATGAGGTCTCGCCAAGTTGCCCAGGCAAGTCTTAAACCCACGGGCTCAGGCAATCCACTCACCTCAGCCTCCCAAGGCATGGGATTACAGGCTGAGCCATCGAGCCCGGCTTCTAATTATTTTTGAAAAATGATTTGCATATATGGATATTAAACCTTTCTTCATTTATATTGCAAAAAAAGTCCTCAGTTTGTCTTTTATATTTATTTTTATATTATGTATTTTATATTTATTTATTTTGTGCACTTTGCTAGCTTTTCTTTACGAGTTTCTGAATTTGGTGTATATTAGTTTGTTTAAATGATAGATTTTTCATTAAGACCATTATTGTTCCTTAGTAAATGAAAAAAAACTTGCATTTTAACAAATATACTTAAATTTTAACATTTGTATTTTTAACATCAAGGAATCAGTCTAGACAGCACATTTTAATGCTAATATAGTTGATCGAGGTAATAGGATTTCTTAGAAGAAATAAAAATTTAACCTCCAAAATAAATGCATTCAAAATTGCTGATGGTTTTTACTTGCCATGGGTTTTTGTCAGCTTTCAACCTTCAACTATGACAGGTATAGTGTAGTTGTCATATATGATGACATGTAGCAATAAAATTACTTGTTTTCAGTTAAAGTCTTTAATTTTACTTTCAAGTGTGTGATAACAGCTCATAACATATAAAACTGCTAGTAAGACCAGAAAGTTTGTACTGTTGGAATATGCTTATAAGCTAATAATATTTTAATTTTTTAAAAAGTGCCATCATAAAAATAACAGCAAAAATAGAAGTAAAAAAGATTTTGCAGGGCTATGGCAACTCTGTCTTGGAATATACTGAAAAGGGAGAGTTGCAGAGAAAATGGAGGCAAAAAATATCTTAAATAGTATGTTAAAGATCTAAGAAACATGAGCTGGAAAACAAATTAAGTGAAAACAATTACCTTACTCTAAGTCAAAGATGACAGCCGGATTCAGGAGGAAGTGAAATGTAATGAATCTTGCCCTACACTCAAAGGAAATATTTTTGCAAGTTATACCAAAGGGTAAGCAATCACAGACACACACACACATACTATTCTCACATAGCATTCATACCTATAGGTGCTTTTCTCTTGAACTTATTTTGGTTTTGCTTGTGATGTTTACATCAGATAATGACTGAACATAATTTTCTTCTCTCCACTTCCCCTAAGCCCTTGAAATGATGACTCACTGAACAAGTACATCCTGATAAAATACTTTATGGTTTTCTCTATTTTTCTTATATAGAGAGAAGTATATTCCTATGTGTGTGAGTTTAATAGTTTTAATCAAATATATTTTTTCTATGTCGTTTCAAATTTTAAGATAATTGGCAATTTTGGGTGCTGTCAGAGTCTTTCTTCAATGTCCATTGGGAAGAAAGTTCTACTTTTTTTTTTTTAGGCATTTGAGTCCATTCTGTCTTTCTGGTTTTAAGGAATTAGTGACTAAAAATGGTTATTGTGGGTTGGGATACACAGCAAGAACTTTTTTTGAAATTACAAACATACAGACATTAAGCAGACTTCCAGATTTGGGGGGATGATTATTTTGGATACTGTAAAAGTAGGTAAGGAAGGATGGCGCACTTGCTAGGCTTTTGACTCAGCATTTTTGGACCATATGTGATGTCTTAAGACCTACAAGCTTACTATAAATGATTAATTCAGTTGACACATTTTTGGTTAATTTGAAATCTTTGGGCTTCTTAAAGTTCAATATTACCTTAGAAAATATTAGCATATGATTGTAGCTAGTAGTTATCCCACGAAAATGATATTTTTGTTTGCTTTACACATAAAGAATTTTTACGTGTAAGATAAAGTTAGCATTGTTTTTTTTCCTATCTCTTTTCGTTAAAGTTAAAAATATAATACAATTCCATGATGTGTTTTTGCATTAAGACAATCTTGTATTTTAATTTTGCATTTCTTTTTTTTCTTTTTTTTTTTTTTTGAGTTGGAGTCTCACTCCATCGCCTCGACGGGAGTGCAGTGGCCGCTCCTGGCCACCACAGCCTCGACCTGCTGGGCTCTGGCGATCCTCCCACCTCAGTCTTCCAAGTAGCCAGAACTACAGGCGAGCAATATCATGCCTGGCTAATTTTTGATTTATTGTAGAGATGAGGTCTCGCCACGTTGCCCGGGTGGGTCTCGAACCCATGAGTTCAGGCAATCCACTCTCCTCAGCCTCCCAAAGTGCTGGGGTTACAGACTGAGCCACCAAGCCCAGTCAAATTATGCATTTCATAGGAAACTTTTACAACTATTTTTAGGACATCAATTATACATTATCAAACTATCCTAAAATAAGGACCAAACAATAGAGATGTTACTTGTAATGACTTTTATCCATAAAAAGGGTAAGTTCTGATAATTTGAGAACTTTCAAATGGAATCGTCATTTTTTTTTTCTTTTTCTTTTCTTTTCTTTTTTTTTTTTTGAGTTGGAGTCTCACTCTGTCACCCAGACTGGAGTGCAGTGGCCGTTCCCAGCCACCGCAGCCTCGACCTGCTGGGCTCCGGCCATCCTTCCGCCTCAGCCTTTCGAGTAGCCAGAATTACAGGGATGCGCTACCACGCCCGGCTGGTTTTTGATTTATTGTAGAGATGAGGTCTGCCAAGTTGCCCAGGCGGGTCTGAACCCGTGGGCTCAGGCAATCCACTCACCTCAGCCTCCCAAAGCGCTGGGATTACAGGCTGAGCCACCGAGCCTGGCTGGAATCTTCATTTTCTAATAATGCTTGAGGTAGTCTTACATAGAGGGTGGGTTGCTGAAGCTCAACGTTGAAGATGAGTGGAAGTTAAATTGTTCTATTAGAGAGAGTCTGAGAGATAGAGAAAAGAGTGGAGAAAAAGAGACCAGCAGAGAGATGAAATGATTGGTAAATAAAGGGGAAGAGGGTGATTGGGAAAAATGAATAAGGAAAGGGTGATTGAAGAAGGAGGGGGATTGAGACTGAGGGAAGAATAAACTGCTGAGAGTTGAAGAGACAGGGAAAGAGATATGTCTGATGAGAAGTGTTTGAGTGAAATGCTATGCATTTCTCTGTCACTCTAGGAAATAGTCACTAAAGGTACATTGGAATCTGAAGTTTTTAAACATATCAGGGTTGTGTGTGTATGTGTGTGTGTGTGTGTGTGTGTGTGTGTGTGTGTATGTGTGTGTGTGTGTGCGTGTGCGCGCAGCAGTGAAGAAGTGAACATTAGGAAAATCTGTGTTTCATAAGCAAAAGGAATGCCTAAATCTAGATATTTCCACGGTGTTCCCAATTGTAATAAAGGTCAAGAGTTATTTAAAATATCCATAACGACTTGAGGTGTTGTCACACACACCATGCCTCTTTGATTTGTTTCCTTTCTAATGCCTTCATTTATTTAGCAAACTATTTATAAAGACTAGCACGTGGGAACATACTTTGAAGATAAGTATGAATAAATGTGGAACATGTCAAATAATTGTTAATCATCAACATGGAAACTGCTTCTTTTTCTTTTTTTTTTTTTGAGTCAGAGTCTCATTCTGTCACCCAGGCTGGAGTGCAGTGGCATGCTCAGGACCACCGCAGCCTCGACCTGCTGGGTTCAGGTAACTCTTCCGCCTCAGCCTTCCAAGTAGCTCGAACTACAGACACGTGCCACAATACCCCTCTAATTTTTCTTTTTATTTATCGTGGAGATGAGGTTTCACCAAGTTGCCCAGGCTAGTCTCGAAGCCGTGGACTCCAGCAATCCTTTCACCTCAGCCTCCCAAAGTACTGGAATTATAGGCGTGAGCTACCGTGCCCGGCCAGAAAACTGCTTCTACCTCATTTAATGAACAGTATATTTTATTGTTTCCGTTCTAGTAGGGACGATGCTTTTTATTTTATTTTATTTTTTTAAGTCGGAGTCTCATTCTGTTGCCCAAGTTGGAGTGCAGTGGCATGCTGCTCACAGCCACCGCAGCCTCGACCTGCTGGCTCAGGTGATCTTTCCACCTCAGCCTTTCAAGTAGCTGAAATTACAGGCATGTGACACCACGTCCAGCTAACTTTTTTATTTATTGTAGAGACGAGGTCTCATCATGTTGCCCAGGCTGTTCTTGAACCCATGGGCTCAGGCAATCCTCTTGCCTCAGCCTCCCAAAGGGCTGGAATTATAGACATGAGCCACCACGCCCAGCTTGAAATGATGTTTATTAACTGAGGTTGAATTTACAGAAGTGTGCTTCCTTAAAAAGCTTCCATTCCTCAGAAGTATTTTGTTGTATGAATTATGATTATCTCATTAGATGCAGAAAAAGCTTTTGATAAAATCCACCATCCCTTCTTGATAAAAACCCTCAAACACCTAGGTATAGAAGGAACATACTTCAAAATAATAAGTGCCATCTACAACAAACTAACAGCTAACATATTGCTAAATGGACAGAAACTAGAATCATTTCCCCTGAAAACTGGAACAAGACAAGGCTGCCCACTCTCAATTTGTTTATTTACTTATTGATGGAGACCATGTTGGTTATTATGAATAAAATTCTTATTAACCCTTATGTACAAGTCCTTCTGAGAATATGGGTTTTCATTTTTTAAAAATAAATCTGACTGGGCTTGGTGGCCTGTAATCCCAGCACTTTGGGAGGCCAAGGCGAGAGGATTGCCTGAGCCCTCAGCTTCGAGACCTGTCCAGGCAACTTGGTGAGACATCGTTCTACAATAAATAAAAAAAATTAGCCAGTCATGGCAGTGCGTGCCTGTAGTTCCATCTACTTGGAAGGGTGAGGCGGAAGGATCGCCGGAGCCTAGCAGGTCGAGGCTGTGGTCACCAGCCATAAGCATGCCACTGCACTCCAGCCTAGGTGGCAGAGTGAGACTCCAACTCAAAATAAATAAATACATAAATAAAAATAAAAATAAAAAAATAAATCCATTGGAAGAAATTGTTAGGTTGTATAGTTAATAGATGTTCACTTTTATACAAAAATGTAAAAACTGTTTTCCAGATATTTATGCCATTTTACACTTTCAGCAACAATGCACAAAACTTTTAGTTGTTTCACACACTTGCCAGCGCTTGGCATTGTGAGTCTATTTCATTTTGGCCAATCTAATGGGTTTATGGTGGTATCTCATTGTGGCTTTAATTTCCATTTTCCTTATGAGTGATGATGTTGACCATCTATTTATATTCTTATCGGCAATTCATAAACTTTTGTGTGTGAAATATTTGCTTAGGACTTGTCCTCTTTTTTAAAAAGTGGATTGTTGTTTTCTAATTATTAAATTTTTAAAGTTCTTTATAAAGTTTTGACACAAGTCCCTTGTGTGATATATATATTTTGACTACTATTTTCTCCTACTCTTTGGCTTGTCATTTTCTTTTCTTTTTTTTTGAGTTGGAGTCTCACTCCATTGCCCAGACTGGAGTGCAGTGGCCACTGCCGGCCACCGCAGCCTTGCCCTGCTGAGCTCCAGCGATCCTTTCGCCTCAGTCTTCCAAGTAGCTGGAAGTATAGGCGCGCTCTACCATGCCCAGCTAATTTTTTGATTTATTGTAGAGATGAGGTCTCACCAAGTTGCCCGGGTGGGTCTCGAACCCGTGGGCTCAGGCAATCCACTCACCTCAGCCTCCCAAAGTTGCGGGATTACAGGCTGAGCCACCAAGCCCAGCTCATTTTTGTTTTCTTAATGATGCCTTTCAGGGACTGAAGTTTTAAATTTTGTCTAACTCACCAATATTATTTTATGGTTTATGCCTTTTGTGTTTTTTTTTTAAACTTTTTTTTTTTTAAACAAGAAGACATTGAGACAGTAAATAGACCAACAACCCAGGAAATTGACTCTGTCATATGAAACTGCCTACAAAAAAAAGCCCTGGACCAGATGGCTTTCCAGCAGAATTCTACAAAACGTACAAGGAGGAGCTGATACCAATCCTATTGAAAGTATTCCAGGCAATTGAGAAAGGTGGAATTCTCCCCAAATCATTTTACGAAGCTAACATTATACTGATACCCAAACTGGGTAATGATTCAACAAAGAAAGAGAACTACACGCCAATATCCCTTATGAACATAGATGCAAAAATCCTCAACAAGATTCTAGCAAATCGGATTCAAAAACACATCTCAAATATCATCCACCATGACCAAGTAGGTTGCATCCCCAGGATGCAGGGTAGTTCAACATTCACAAGACCATAAATGTCATTAAATACATCAACAGATGTAAAAGCAAGAACTACATGATTATCTCATTAGATGCAGAAAAAGTTTTTGATAAAATCCAGCATCCCTTCTTGATAAAAACCCTCAAACACCTAGGTATAAAAGGAACATACCTCAAAATAGTAAGTGCCATCTATGACAAACCACAGCTAACATATTACTAAATGGACAGAAACTAGAGTCATTTCCCCTGAAAACCGGAACAAGACAAGGCTGCCCCACTCTCACCCCTCTTGTTCAATATTGTGTTGGAAGTCCTAGCTCAGGCAATTAGACAAGAGAAGGAAATCAGGGGTATCCGAATAGGAAAAGAGGAAGTCAAGTTATACCTCTTTGCTGATGATATGATCCTATACCTTGAAAATCCATGAGAATCTGCTAAAAACCTGCTTGCACTGATAAAGGACTTTGGGAAAGTCTCAGGGTACAAAATAAATGTGAAAAAACAGTTGCATTCCTTTACACCAACAACAAGCAGACAGAGATCCAAATAAAAAGCACAAGCCCATTCACAATAGCCACCAAAAAGATGAAATACCTCAGCATCTTCCCAACCAGAGAAGCAAAAGACCTTTACAGTGAGAATTACAAGACACTACTTAAAGAAATCCAAGAAGACACAAAGAAATGGAAAAATATTCCATGCTCATGGATAGGAAGAATCAACATTGTTAAGGTGTCCATCCTACCAAAGGCAATCTGCAGATTCAATGCAATACCCATTAAGCTACCAGCATCAATCTTCTCAGATCTGGAAAAGACAATACAGAAATTCATACAGCAACAAAAATGATCATGAATAGCTAAAACAATCCTTAGCAAAAGAAACAAAGCAGGAGGCATCACACTTCCAGACTTCAAACTTTACTATAAGGCTACAGTAATTAAAACAGCCTGGTATGGTCCAAGAACAGGCACATATACCAATGGAACAGGATTGAGATTCCGGAAGCAAAGCCTCAATTTCTCAACCAACTCATCTTTGTCAAAGCCTCCAACAACCACTGGGGAGAGGAGAACCTATTCAGTTAATGGTGCTAGAAAAACTGACTGACCACATGCAGAAGATTGAAACAGGACCCCCTACCTATCACCATACACAAAAATTAACTCTAAATGGATCAAAGACCTGAATGTAAAATCTCAAACTATAATAATCTTAGAAAACGTAGGAGACACCCTTATGAAAATTGGAACTGGGAACCAATTTTTATTCAGAACCCTAAAGGCCAATGCCTTAAGAAATAAGATAGACAAGTGGGACCTCATCAAATTAACGAACTTCTGCAAAGCAAAAGAAACCATCAAGAGAGCAGGGAGACAGCCCACAGAATGGGAAAAATATATTTGCCAACTATTTATCCGCCAAAGGCCTGACATCTAGGATCTACAAGGAACTCAAACTCAAATGAAAGGAAAAAAACAAACAGCCTCTTTAAAAAGTGGGCAAAAGACATGAATAGACACTTCTCAAAAGAAGATATACAGGTAGCCAACAGACACATAAAAAAGTGCTCAGCCTCACTCATCATCAGAGAAATGCAAGTCAAAACCACATTGAGATACCACCTAACCCCTGAAAGAATGGCCATCATTAATAAAACAAACAACAGATGCTGGAAAGGATGTGGAGAAAAAGGAACGCTTCTACACTGCTGGTGGGAATGCAAACTGGTGCAGCCTCTTTGGAAGACAGTGTGGTGATTCCTGAAAGAACTAGAAATTGACCTTCCATATGACCCAGCAGTTCCCCTATTGGGAATATACCTGGAGGAATTCAAATCATTCTACCAAAAAGATACCTGTACACGTATGTTTGTTGCAGCTCTATTCACAATAGCAAAAACATGGAACCAACCATGTTGCCCATCGAAGCTGGACTGGATTTTAAAAATGTGGTACATATACATGACGGAATATTATGCAGCCATAAAGAAGGACAAATATATGGACTTTGCAGCAACTTGGATGGGTTTGGAGTTGATCATATTCAGTGATTAATCACAGAAACAAAGAACAGAGTTCTATATGTTCTCACTCATAAACAGAACTCGAATAATTATAATGCTATAAGAGAGCGATTGGCAGTAGTGAAAAACTGTCGGGGGAGCGGTGGGGAGTGGGATTGGCAGTTGAGGGAAACTGCTAGGGGAGTGAGGGGCATACCTCATCCACAAGGGTACCTGCATGATCAATGTTTATATACCTAACCCTAAAATGTACCCCACATCTTTATAATAAAAAGTTTAAAACAAGAAAAATTTCTCAAAAAAATAAAAAATAAAAATAAAGAACTTTATCTATCTCAAAGTCCTGAATATTTTCTTTTATATTTTTTTCTACAAGCTGTATAGTTTTAGCATTCATGTTCAAGTCTATGATGACTTTCAAGTTCATTATTTTTATGGTGCTAAACAGGCATTGAGATTAATATTTTTTCTGCAGGTACATGCATTTATTTTAGCACAATTTATTGAAAAGAACTTCCTTTCCCATTGGACTTTATCAAAAAGTAGTTGCCCAAATATGTGTGAATCTCCTTGTGGTCACTCTTTTCTGTTCCATTGATCTATTTATATTTTCAGACTTTACTGTTTCAAGTAATGCAGCTTTAAATCTTGAAATCTGGTTTACACAAGTCCTCAAAATTGTTTTGACAAGTCTACATTCTTTGTACATATATATGTACAATCATTTGTATGTTTTATACAGAAACAAATGAAAAATATAACAGAGAGAGTCAGCTGTCAAGTCCTATAAAAAAAGTCTATGGGATTCTTTATTGCAACGGTGTTGAATCTAAGATCAATTTATGGAGAACAAATATCTTAAGGTATAAAGTCTTCCAATCAAGACCTGTGGTATATCTTTTTCATTTATTTAGGTCTTCTTTAAAATTTTTTGGCAGAATTTTGCAGTTTTGAGAATCCAGCACATCTTTTGTTGAATTTATTCTTAAATGTTTTATGTTTTTGATGTTTATTATACATGATAATTTTTAAAATAGAATTTTCCGATTATTTGTTTTGAGTATATAGAAATACAATTTATTTTGTCAATTGACCTTGAATTTAAAAACCTTGATAAAGTTACTCCTTTTTTTTTTTTTTTTTTGAGTTGGAGTCTCACTCTGTCACCCAGACTGGAGTGCAGTGGCTGCTCCCGCCCACCGCAGCCTCCTCCTCCTGGGATCAGGCAATCTTTCTCTGCCTCAGTCTTCCAAGTGGCTGGAACTACAGGCACGTACCACCACGCCCGGCTAATTTTTTTATTTATTGTAGAGACAAGGTCTTGCCAAGTTGCCCAGGCTGGTCTCAAACTTGTGGGCTCAGGCAGTTCTCTCATCTCAGCCTCCCAAAGTGCTGGGATTACAGCCTTGAGCCACTGCACCCAGCCTGATAAAGTTACTCTTTACTTCTAATGTTGTTTTGTTGATTACTTAGGATGTTTTTTTGTTTTGAAGATATTCTACATACATAAGCATGACATCTGCAAACAACAATGGTTCTATTCCTTTCTCTGCAGTCTGTATATTTTTTATTTGTTTTTCTTGCCTTATAGTCATTTTAGTACTTACATTAAGAGGAGTGATGAGAGTAGATGCGTTTGTGTTGTTCTTGATCTCCAGGGGAAAGTGTTCACTAATTCACTTTTAACTATAACATCAGCTATGGGTTTCCCTTATCACACTGAGGAAGTTTCAATCTATTCCTAGTTTGCTGAGCGTTTTTAATCAGGAAGGGTTTTAATTTTTGATGCCTTTTACTTCATTTATTGAAATACTCATGATTTTCTTTTTTATCCTGTTAATGTGGTTAATTGTATTGATTGATCTCTAAATTTTGAGTTAGTCTTGTATCCCTGGGATAAACTTGACTTGGTCATAATGTGATATCTTCCTTACCTTTTGCTGGGTTTGATTGGCTAATATTTGTTGAAAATTCTTCCTTCTCTGTTCATGAAAGATGTCATTGTGTCACTTTTGAGGTCGAAATCTCACAGTTTATTTCCTGACGCATCCTCTGCCTTATTCTGCCTAATTCACATGCTGATCCATACCAGGTTTTTGACTTTGTATTTAAATTTATAGCATCTTCTGTGCATTCTATGCTTTCCCCCACTATGCCTTTTGCCCCACGTTTAATTATTTATGCTGCTTTTTAATTGTTATCTTTATTACTACTTGCAATAAATTTACAACTTCTATGAATGTAAATATATTCGCATTAAGAACTAAAATATTCTCTCTTAACTTTATTATACCTTAAATTAATACACCTTAACTTAAATATTTTTTCTCTCTTTTTTATCAGACTCAATCATCTTATTTTTCAGTATTTTCTGTTATTGACAACTCTATATATTTTATTACCCAAGTCAGAAAAATGTCATTCTCCCTCTCTGTCATTCTCCAATTTAAATACATAACCAAATCTTGCCAATACAACTCATATTTCTCAAATCCATCTCCTCCTCTGTCTCTTCTCTGTGGTTGCCTTCAGATGCTTACTATTTCTCACCTGGATTGCTGAAATCGTATTCCATCTGGTTTCATTTGCTACTTTCCAAACTGCCCTTCACATTGCCACTAGATTGACCTTTCTGGAAGGCAAATTTGCTTTTCCGTTCAAAATATTTAATGTCCCTGTTTTGCCTTTAGAATAAAACATGAACTCTTTAGTAAAATTCCAAAATTATTCAAAATCTGTTCCCTGTTAAAGTCCCAAATGGGTTTTAAGCTGAAAACAGATTCCCCATAACTTAGCAAAGTGAAAAACAACAACAGCTTCTGTGCAATAACCTAGACAATATTTCCCCAACTATAGCACAACTAAGAGTTTTACATTTTAGTACAGCTAAGATGATGGAACCATTCCCACTATTGTGTCGGCCAATAATTATGTACTCATTGAAAAAGAAAAAAAGTCAAGATATTTCACTCTAAATCTGTTTTGTTTGTGTGAGGCAAAAAGTCCCATGATCTTAATGAAAAACTCATCTTGATGTTCATATAGAAAATTAGGCTGCATTTGATGAATGCCAGTGACTGAAATCAAACAATTGTTTTAGCTCAAATGACTCTCCATTATTAATTCCTTACCCTGGTTCTGAAGTCAGGAATAATCTGTCCTTCGTTTGTACTCTGAAAGCTCCTTTACTTCACATTGCTTTGCTTTGAAGTTAACTTTTTTCTGTATCTCGTTTTCAGGCAAGGACACTTTGGTATTTACCCGTAATGTCTCAGGCAGGATCTGGCTCAAAGACAGAACTTCATAAGTAGGAATCAAGTTCATGCTAAGACTAAAAGCATAAGAATATAGATATGGAGCTGTTATAAACATGAACATTTGAGAATTTCAGCTTTGGAACCTCTGGAATGTTATCCTGTGCCTTTCTGCTCCCAAATCTAGAGTCTCGTGGATCAAATCTGTGTCATTATTAGAAATGCAAATACAAGAATATAAAAACAGTTTCCTGGATGTGGATTACTTAGACTTTGGTACTTGTTTATAATGAAGTCATTTTTACTGTGGTTTTATGGGGCAATGCTCATGTCTTACCAACAAAGCCAACACTCTTGGTCTTTCTATCATCTTAGACCTTAGGTATCTGATTTTGGTATGTTATTATTTTATAGTATTGTCTTAATTTTGGCAAAAGAAATTTTTTTCTTATTTTTTATTTTGTCTACCAAAAACTATAAGAAGTAAATTAAATCAATTTTTTTTCATGTGGGTGGAGAAAAATTTTAATGAGCAATCTGAAATACATTTTTGCATATGGCCAACATATTTAAAATCCTCATTTGCTTTTTGCTTTAATCTTGGATATAAAAAAAGTCACCATAAAAGCAAAATCTTAACAGATGCATAATCTTCACATATGGTTTATGAGTACAGTTCACAAATGACTAATACCAAGTTGTTTATTTCCATCCCTTGTGGAAACTCTGATGAATAGAAAGTCAGATCATGAGACAATTGTAGTTTTCTCAAAAATAAGCATTTTATATTATGGTTCAAAGATAAATATGCAAATGTATTTGAGGCATATCACTATGCCAGATTTGTCTTATAGTCTTTTCCTACCTATATCAAAATCCCGTTTGACAAATTCAGTTGTTAAAGATAGTGGAATAGTACTCCTAGAACATGTTATTCAGGTATATTAATCTAGAGTAAAAGCATGTACATCAAATAGGCGCTTATCTAGTGGCCAGATGAAACTACATGATTTAAATACTATTTGGGAAATTTTGCTTTAAAAAAAAAACCACTTATTAACTGAACAATCTTGGGCAAGTCTCTATATTGTCCTGAGTCTGTAGTTTTATTTGTGAGATGCAAAAATTTGTCTGCTTTGCCCACTTTAATCAATCCAGTAAATATTTATTTAGCTACATTATGGGACAAACACTGTTCTTGGCATTTATGTTACATAACAAAAGAGATGCAAATGTGTAAGGGGAGAAATAAACTAAATAAATAAACCTTATAGCAAGTTAGAAGATAAGAAGTGATATGGGGGAAAAACAGCAGGGCAAAGGCAGAAAACTTCTTGGTGGGAAGGCTCATTGCAGTTTCAAATAGAATTGTCACAATAGGCTCCCTTGACTAGATGAACTCTAAGAAAAAAACTCAAAGAGATGTAAAGGGTTAGCCACCAGGAAAGAGCATTCCAGTCTGAGGGAGTTACCAAGGCAAAGGCAAAGGGAATATTTGGTGAATTAGAAGAAAGTGGTGAGGCCAGTGTGGCCTAGAATGAAGTGAAAAGGGAAGTGGTGGAAATCAGAAACGTAAGGAGGATTCAGGTACAGCCTGATCATGTCAATTGAGTCTTATAATCTAAGATAAGAATTTTGCTTTTGGCTGGGCTCGGTGGCTCAGCCTGCAATCCCAGTGCTTTAGGAGGGCGAGGTGAGTGGATCATCTGAGTCCACAGGTTCGAGACCCACCTGGGCGACTTGGTGAGACCTCATCTCTACAATAAATGAAAAATTAACTGGGCGTGGTAGCGCACACCTGTAGTTCCGGCTACTTGGAAGGCTGAGACAGAAGGATCACTGGAGCCCACCCAGCAGGTTTAGGCTGCGGTGCCCGGGAGCGTGCCACTGCATTCCAGTCTGGGCAACAGGAGTGAGACTCCAGCTCAAAAAAAAAAAAAAAAAAAAAAAGAATTTTGCTTTCATTCTAAGGGGAGGTGGAAGACTTGGGAGGGTTTCTGGAGGAGTGATACGATTTGAATTAGGTTTTATAAAAATTACTCTGGGGCAACCCCTTCAGGTCCCCTCCCACCGTGGGAGTTTTTCTGTCCTCTCAATAAATCTTTCTTTTTCACTTTCCGGCCATCCGTGTTCCTCATTCTTCCTGGATATGAGACAAGAACCTCGACCCTGAAGAGCTGCGACCTGAAGAGCCGCAGATCGTTGGAGCCAAAGAGTCTTATACCCCAGAGGCTGGCTTGGCAGCTGATGGAGCTGACTAAACAAGGAGAGCTGCTGGAATAAGGCAATACTCTGAAGCTGAGCCACTCCGGGGGATAGGCTTGCCAGCCCACTGAACCAGCAACACTCTGAGGGCCTGGCTTGCCAGCCCATTAGAGCCGACACTTCCAGGGATAGGCTTAGCATCCCCTCCAGGTGACCCTCTCAGGCTTGACTGGCCAACCATTGAGCTGACACTCTCGAAGGCTACGCTGACTTGAAATATCCACATCAGTTTTGGCACTCGAATGTGGGGCTTGAAGGAAGGAGGCCATCAAACTCAAAATAGTGATGCAGATGGAACATTGTATGGAAGCTTCTTTCTACCGAGTACCTTTCGATCTCCCTCTGAAGAATCCCTAGCTGCCGTCCCATACCATTTCCACGGTCAGCAGAAAGTCGCCAGGCAGGTCATCATTCTTACCCTTTAATGACAGTGAGGGTTACTACTCCAGAGGGGGGAATGAGACAGGAGATAGCTAGAGAAAGGCTAGGCAGACAGACAGGCGGGTCCTCTGGTAACAACGTAGTGAACTCCCCCAGGCCTCTCAGGCTCAGCGTTGGTAAAGCAGCTTCCTGTGAGCCTCTCAAGCTAGAGCTTAAGTACTCACTACTGGGATTGAAAAGCAACCAATCAGCTCACCATTAGGTCCCTACCTCCTGCTGATTTGTCCTTAATACTGAACTATCAGAACAGCTACAGCTCACAGCTAGTGCTAGCCAATTGACTTGGGCTTAGGGCTATATAACCACCAGGCTTCTGCTCCAGACTGGCAACTCCTTGGGGTCTCCTCCCACTGTGGGAGCTTTTCTGCTTCTCTGTCCTCTCGATAAATCCTGCTTTGTCATTAAAAAAAAAAAAGGATCACTCTGACTACTATCTTGGGAGTATATGATAGGAGGCAAGTATGAAGAAAAGAGCCTAGTTAGGACAGTTAGGAAGTTGCTGGAGTGGTCTGAGAGGGATGATGTTGACCAACAGACTAGGGTGCTAGGATTGAGGTGGGGGGAAGTGTTTGAATTGGGGATACATTTGGAAGGCAGAGTCAATAGCGTCTGTTGATAGATTGAATGAGGGATGAGAGAGGAAGTGAAAGGTCAGAATGGCTCAAATATTTCGCCCTAAGCAACTAGAGTGATGAAGCTGACATCAACTCACACAGAGTTCCTGCAAATGAAGGAAGTTTTGAGGAGGAATATCAGAAACTCAGTGTTGGTTATGTAAAGATTGAGGTGTCTAACTGACATATAATTCAGGCACTCTAAATTATGTTATAGTTTAACAACAGTCTCAAAATGTCAATGGCTTAACATAGCAAAGGCTTACTTTTCACTGAGAATACATGTCAAACACAAGTGCTAATAGCTCTGCTTCATACATACACTCAGGGACCAGAGCTGATGGAAGCATTGCCGAGTTGCAACTGTCACTCTGAAACCTATGGCTTGCATGGTCATGCAGCAGGGGAAGAGAACTGGAGAGCCATGCACCGGCTCCAAATATATGCCCAGAAGTGACACCAATAACTTCCTCTCATAGCTTATTGAGCAAAGCTGGTTATATGGCACCACCTAACTACAAGGGGGTAAGAGATATGGACTCGACTATAGGGCAGGCATTCAGGTGAGAAGTCTATGGTATATGGATTTCAGAGTGGTTGGTCATTTGGATAGTATTTAAATCCAAGATATTATGGAATCACCAGGGATTGAACAGAATTAGGGAAGAAGACGAACAATCGAGCCATGGATTACTCCAACATTTTGAGGTCTGGAAAAGGAAGAAAGAACAGCAGAGTAGATGGGAAAGTGTCATTTGGTGAGATAGGAGGAAAGTCAGGAGATAGGAGTACCCTGGAATTCAAGTGAAGAAAGGGCATCAAGGAGGAAAGAATGGAGGGCTGTGACAAATAGAGGGTTGTTGACATTCCAGTAAGATGAAACTGAGAATTGGCCATTACTTCAGCAAGGAGGAGTTCATTTGGCCCTGCATGTTTTTGGAGGCATGATGGACTGATAACCTGAGAGAATGAGAGGAATTGGAAAAAAATTGGCGTAAGTTTAGGCAACTCTTTTGAGAAAATTTAATATAAAGGATGAGGAATGGAGTGGTCACTAAAGGAGGAAGAGGGACCAAGAACAACATTTTTTTAAATGGGAAAATTAGTGCATGTGTGCTGATGAATAGAGAGAGGAAAATGGATGCAGGAGAGAGGGGTAGAAGTTGCTTCTATGATGTTCTTGAGCAAAGGGGAGTAGATGGGTCTACTGCACAAGTGGAAGAATCGATTGGCTTTCACTAGGAGGATGGAGAACACATCTCTAAGGACAAGCAGGAAGGCAGAATTGAAGAGGTGGGAATGAAAGTTTGTAAATCTGGTGAACCTTGTGAGCAGTTGTCTATGGAAATTGTGCCCAGGTTTGGCATGAACACCAAATAAAATGAATTCTAAATTAAATAGATAGGTCTATGTTATTATTAATTTGTTATTAGCTTTTCATAGCTTAGCATTAGCAAAAAACTGAGGCTGCCAATAAAATGTCCATAGGAAACTGGCAGTCCAGGCTTATCTGGAAGAAGATTCAGCCTTCCAGGCTCTTGGCAGCAGAAGAGTATGCAGGCTTTCTAAACCGATCAGATCTGCAGAGATGATATTCACCGGAAGAACTTGTGGCGAGTGAGGGTTATCCTGAATGATTCCTACGGAAAGATGGATTTGACACTGAAGTGGTATAATCCTACAACTCTAGTGCTGGGCTGCCTTTATGTAGCCATGTTTGCCCATAAATTAACCTAGACACAAAAGTCACAGGGATCTGTTGACTCAGTCACTTGACTTTTATTTAGATGTGTCACTTGTAGGCAAGCAGCAGCCATTCTCACAGGCCAGTGCTTTAGGAATCTGAGGGCTGCACTTAGAACTGTATCTTCCAAATTATATCATTTATATTTTTACCTGATAACATTCTGTTCTGTAATAACAATTAATACCTTCAATAGGGGTAAAAGACCCAGAGTGCTACCTAGGATCTTGACAAGTTATAGACATTTCTGTTGCTTTAGGGACTATTCATTCCTTTTGAGATAAAACTAAACTAGAGACTTCTTTTGTTGTGTGTATATATATGTATGTTATTGATTAATTCAAACTGGCAATAATTGACCAATTAAAGTTATGAATCACTGGAGCTTTTCTAACATTTTGGACCTATGGAAAGCATTTTATCTTGAATTAGTAGATGCTATGTTATGAAACTGCCACGTTCTGGAAAATCAAGCTATTTATGCTACTATAGTTCCTGAACAGGTCCAAGGAATACAACCAATCATGGATGCATAGAATTATCCAGAGCATTTCTGTACTATAAAGATTTGTACCCAGAGGAGTGAAGGAAAGGATTTTAGAGGCCTTGTAGTAGCCCGTTGCCATCATCTGTGTTGCCCAAAGAAGAGAAAAGACTGTGAAACAGGATTGTCAGTGGAGCTGCTCTTTGGTCTTGTCAGCTAGCTTCTTAGGAAAAACACAATCCATTCTTCCATTCCAGAACTTTTAACAAGATAACAGTTAACTAACTGCCAAGTTGTATCGGATAGAATAGAAACAGACATCGCTATGTCATAACGATTAGTCCCAAACAGGAAGCTTCTTCTACCTCCATTCTACACGGTTTTGAAGGTTCTGAATTTTGTATGCATTTGTCTTACTTTCTATTGGCATATCAGGTTTAGATTGGTATACTGAACATACAGAGATAGTCAATGGCTTTTATTGCATACATTTAATATTCTTGTAAATATAACACACGCTCAGTTTAAAAATAAAATATAGAAGGATTTATAATTAAAAATGTCAGCTCCTGCCCCACCTTCTATATGTAATTATGTTCCCAGAGACATTTGTTCTTTTCTCTTTTGTTTCCATCTTAAACTCCTTTACTACTTAACTTCATAGATCTACAAATTAGGTATACTATGCCACTATTTCTCGATTTTTCACTTAGATGTTATTTATTGACTTTTTGATATAATAGTGAGTATTTAGCTGAGGTATCCCCTCCACACCATTGCCTCTCTCACCCCACTGCCCAGTTTTGCTACAGCACTGTAACTGCATTATTTTGTGACTTCATTTGTGATTTATGTTATCTAATGATTAAAGACAGTATCACTTAGACTCCTCAGTTCTTAAAAGGACATTAGGGCTTAAACTAATTTAAACCCTTACTCTAAACTCTCTTCCTTGTTTCCATCTCCCAAATTACATCATTTATTCTTTCACTTATATGTGTCAGGTTTAAAAGCATTTGTATTCTGTTCGCATCCATAATTAACACCTTCCTGATATATATGTAGGTTGATTTTAAAGAGTTGAAAATGAACACGTTGTGGGCTGATACTTTTTTTGCTGGGCAACTTCACTGGTTACCCCACCTCATTCCACGTTTTGCCTCATGGAAAGTCATTGAAAACTCTTTATTTGCTGATAGTTCATCTCCAGTTCTTTTTATTTTTGTGATTTTTTTTTTTTTGAGTTGGAGTCTCACTGTGTCGCCCAGACTGGAGTGCAGTGGCTGCTCCTGGCCACCGCAGCCTCTCCTGCTGGGCTCCGGCAATCCTTCTACCTCAGCCTTCCAAGTAGCCGGAATTACAGGCACGCGCTACCACAACCAGCTGATTTTTTGATTTATTGTAGAGATGAGGTCTCGCTGCCTAGGCGGGTCTCGAACCCGCGGGCTCAGGCAATCCATTCACCTCAGCCTCCCAAAGGCGCGGGATTATAGGCTGAGCCACCTTGTTTTTGTGATTTTTATGCCTTCTTTATTTCTTTAGATGAATCAGATCTAGAGAAGAAAAGAAGACAAATGTGCTCAGTATACCATTTTGCATCGGAAACTTCTTTTTAACTCGTTTTCCTAATATGTGTAAAACAAAACAAATGCATTGTCCAACAGTTATCTAGGTGGGTTTTAATATTTCTAATAATACGCTATGAGAATTGCACCTTATATATTATATTTTTGCTTCTGCAGTTTATTACTGCTTTAAATTTAGAAAGGAAAATGTTCGAATTCAAAACTCTCTGAGGTAGCAAGTTGGAAAAGCAAACACGCTGTTTGGGAAAGAAGCATGTAAAAACGAACCCTCGATTTTGATTCAGTCTTTTTACTCTGACACACTAAAAACATTGAAAACAAAGCATTTTCTTTTAAAGTATTGGCATGATATCTTGTATTCCTTATTTACTTTCTTTTTCCAATCACAGTTTATAATATACCTGGCAGGCAACAGTCCGTTTTAATATCTTCATCTGCACTGCAGGATGAGATAGTAGCATCCTTTCCTCTTGCTTCTGCCTTCTGGAAAGGCTGGTTTACAGTTTTAATAACTCCTTGGAACAAGTTACTGTACAACATAAACATATATTCCTGTTTATTCAGAGTGACAAGTTTTGTTATTGCTGTATTATAAAAACAATTGTGATTCTAAATAAAATATGCCCATAAATTAAAACTCAGAGATGGACTTAACTATAATATATACACAATTGGTGCCAAGAATTTTTTTTTTGAGTTGGAGTCTCACTCCATCTCCCAGGCTGGAGTGTAGTGGCAAGCTCACGGATGCCCCAGCATCAACCTGCTGGGCTCCAATGATCTTTCTGCCTCAGCCTTCCAAGTAGCCAGAACTATAGGCATGAGCTACTACGCCCAGCTAATTTTTGATTTACTGTAGAGACGAAGTCTCACCAAGTTGCCCAGGTTGGTCTCGAACCTGCGGGCTCAGGTAATCCACTCGCCTCTGCCTCCCAAAGTGCTGAGATTACAGGCTGAGCCCCCAAGTCCAGCCTGCTCCAAGAATTTTGTTTCACAAAATTCATCTAGCCTGAAATAGTTGCCTACAATACAGGCAATATCTGCATGATTCCCAAGTATTTAAAATTTATATCTCCCTGTTTTCTTATTCATCCCTGGCTGCACGATCTTTTTGAATATTCTCATTATGACTTTATGAGCTCAGGGCATGCCTTGATGTACCAGAAGGCCAAATTGCTTCATCTTGGACTGAGGGTGGTCTTCTGAAAAGCTGAATTAAAAAAAAAAAAGAGAGGTAGTATAGCTTAGTTGTGAAGTGGTCTGGCTTGGAGGCCAGGCGGTGAGTAACAGTCCTAGCTCAGTCCTTTTCTGGCGGGGTGACCTTGGACACTTGTCTTACTAGCTCAAAGTTTGTAAAATGAGAATAATAGCACCTAAAATCAGCCAGGTGCGGTGGCTCAAGCCTATAATCCCAATACTTTGGGAGGCCAAAGCGAGAGAATTGCCTGAGCCTGTGGGTTCAAGACCAGCCCAGGCAACTGGCAATACCACATCTCTACAATAAACCAAAAAAAAAAAAAAAAAAAAAAATTAGCCGGGTGTCGTAGCATGTGCCTATAGTTCTGGCTGCTTGGAAGGCTGAGGCAGAAGGATCGCCGGAGCCCTGCAGGTTTAGGCTGGAGTGGCTGGCTGTGAGCGCGCCATTGCACTCTACCCTGGGCAACAGACTGAGACCTCCAACTCAAAAAAAAAAAAAAAAAAAAACCAAACCAAAACAAACCTTAAAATCATAGAACTGTCAAGAGGCTAAAATAAAACAATGCATGGAAAACAGCAAAATGCCCACACTTACATATCATGTTTTATTTATTTTTATTCTTACTAGCTTGCTTTACTAATGATTCGGAAATATTAATCTTATCTGAGCACACAGAAATAGCTACACACTAATTTCTTTGTAAGTTTTTTTAGGCTTTAAAATGTCTTCTTGCTTTTCAGTATGAGGAACTTTTCCTTGTTTCCTTTTATAGGCTTAATTTGTATTTTAGGAATTGTTTGTTCAATGTGGAAACAGAGATATTAGACCAAATTTTCACTTGTCCCTCAAGTAGGATGTCACGTTTGTATATAGTTTATTTATATCTAAATCCTTGTTTCTGTTAAGGTGCCTTCAGTGGTTTAGCATAAAGATGAGTTTCATAAAACTTGAACTGTTAAATTAAATCTGTTTAACTTTCACTTTGCATAGCAAACAAATCTCTAAATTTCTAAGAGGAACTTTTGTGTGCCCCTAACTGGGTAAACAAGAGAAAATGAGTTAAGGGTAAGGAGACATATTAAAGACTCAATTTTAGTCCTGGTTATACCACTAACTTTCCTAGTGACTTAAGTCTAGACACGAGTTATTCTTCAATTCATGCATATTTGTCCTGTATAATGTTTCAGGAACTGGAGTGGAGAAACAAAATCCCTTTCTTTAGGAAACACACAGCTTGGATTGGAAAGCTGACCAAGTACAGTACACTGTGACAATACATATATCACCAAAAGGGAGTGGAGTGGGGACAGGATGCTTGCAGCCTCCTGGAGGAAGTAGTGTCTTATTTGTATATGGGATAAATTGGCAGGAGTAGATCCAAGTTTAGTGGGGCCTGAAGCTAATGCAAAATATTCTGGGGAGGGAGGGAGCTCTTTAAAAAAAATAAAAAAATTAAGTACATGACTTTGGAAGGGAACTGTGAAGGGCCCTGCTGTTTCAGCTTTCTTGACTTCAGGGTAAATCCATCACTATATTCAGAGAGACAAAGTAGGAAATGTGGTGGGAGTCAGTGTTCAAGAAAGGTTGCCAGCTAGGAGCTTTCTGGTTCCGCTTGGAAGACAGAATGTGAGTGTTGGAGGTGAAGCCACCAGAGGCAGGAGTAGGCAGGGACAGGATCTTGAAGGGCCTAACATCCCTAGGACCTGGGTATTGTTCCCCTCAGGATTCTATCATTCTGAGTATTAGGGGAAACAATTGAAGTATTTTTTCCCCTCTCTTTAAAAACATTTTAAGATTGTGGTATAAAACATACAATAAAAAGTTATCACCTTGACTATTTTAAAATTTACAGTTCAATGGTATTTACATTGTTGTGCATCCAGTCTCTAGAATCCATATCATCTTGCAAAACTGAAACTCTATGCCCATTAAACAACTCCCTATTCATAGTTCTTTCTAGCCTCTGGAAACCACCATTCTACATTCTGTCTCTATGAATTTGAGTCCTCTTGGTACATGATGTAAGTGACAACACACAGTATTTGTCGGTTAAGTCACCCTCACCTGGTCAACTGATCTCAGTATGCTCCATATGGTTATTATGCAATCTTTCATTACTTGGTCTATTCTAAACATAATTGATGTAAAGAAATGACTGAGTACCACAGATATCTATTCTTTTCCAAAATTTAATTTAAAAACCTTCACAAGTGTTTAAACAGAGTAATTTGTTCCCAGAATTTTCTCTCTTTTGCGTGTCTTTTGCCCTAGTGACAAACATGCAAGGACTTGTTTCATTTTGACCTATTGTGGTGGCCCCTTCGGTACAGATTTTTGTTTAATGGGATGTTTAAGAAAGACATCTGCTTAACAAATCCTTTTCTCTAATGTATTTCCAAATTTTGGATTACTCAAACATCGGTCTTGGAAAAAGGTCCTCATGAGTTTATATAAGATTTTTCTAGCACAATGCCAAAGAAGTCTTCTTGGTTTTGCCTGACTCTTCAAAGACACAGTATGCATTATCTTAAATATGATTTTCACTGTTATGAAGAGGGGTTCACTATTTTCACATGTCAGCACAGGAACCAAGATAGAAATGATCCGAAATAGGTGTGAGAATGTCTTTCTGTTATGTGCTTTCTAGTGTTTCATAGTATAAAATCTTAAGGCTCCCATCATTAATTAAGCCTTTTTATAATAACAGAAATTTCACCTTTGCCAACATTTAAAAATTATATATTGTTCATCCCTTAATTGTTTAATGTATGGATAGAATGACTGTAGGCAAAATAGTGACATGGAATTTGGGGCCAACTTCCTTATCTTTGTGTGTCCTACCCCTCAATGAACATTCTTGTGACCTTATGCTTTTGCTTCCACCGCAAGCACACTGTTCTGAATTGCACCCTATGGCATATATTATACCCATGATGATACAATACCATCCACTTTTAGGAAGACTTCCATTCTGGGCATTGTCTGATGTGAGCTACCTGCCAGGAAAGAAGGAGATATGGGTATATTGAATGTAAATGACTGAGAGTTGTTTCATGTGTTACACCTCTAAGTGTATTAATATTTTTATAAAATGATGCCTGGAAAGGAAGTATTTACATTATTCTAGTGGGGAACATGACACCTGAAATGATTATATATTTTTGGCAGGAAGCAATTGTAATATTGTATAGTCAACCAATAATTTCATGTGTAGGACTAATTGTATGTGGTGTTTTAAGAAACTTGGTTGGGTTATATTAGAAAAAAGTTCACAGAAATTTGTGTATAATACATGTACATGATGTTTTAAAAGAATTAGAAAGAAAAAATTAAGTTATAAGTGCTTCCACGCTTTCTCCCTCTGGCCTCACCTGTAAGAAAATTCTCTATTTGATAGGTTGGATTTTGTAACTTCTAAGGTATATTGAGTCTGCCATCTTGGTTCCTGGTCTTTAGTGCTACAGAATCAGAGAATGGGTAAAAAAAGAAGCAAGGAAGAGGCATTTACCCTAAAAGAATTTATTCAAGGGAGAAAAAAGAAAGAAATGAGGAGTAAGAGAAAGAATGGAGAGAAAGGTGAGGAGCTGTATGTTTTGTTTGGAAGCTGAATTTTAGAGGGTGTTGAGAGGAAAAGAGGAAGAGTCTGAGATTTAAGACAGATGGAAGAGGTGAAAGTTATGGAAAGGAAAGGAGAAAATGAAATTTTAAGACATGTTGCTGTATATAGTAATTGGACAACCTTTCATATCTTTGAAAAATGCAAGGAAGTATTAAAATTTCTTTGTTTAACTGCACTTTTTTTTTTAGTTGGAGTCTCACTTTGTCTCTCAGGTTGGAGTACAGTGGCACACTAACGGCCACCGCAGCCTCGACCTGCTGGGCTCAGGTGATCCTTCTGCCTCAGCCTTCCAAGTAGCCAGAACTACAGGCGCGCGCTACTACACCCGGTCAATTTGTTTTTTATTTATTTTAGAGCCGAGATCTCACCAAGTTGCCCAGGCTGGTCTCAAACCCCTGGGCTTAGGCAGTCCTCTTGCCTCAGCCTCCCAAAGTGCTGGGATTACAGACCTGAGCCACTGCACCCAGTCATTACTGCACTTAAAAAAAGAAAAACAACTTGTATTTTTTCTTGCCCCAACCTGGAATCAGTCATTTATCAAAAAAATTCACATTTGCTCTTAGTGGTGAATGATGTTTTGAAACTGTGATCTTGTTGCAAGATGTGCTTATGCTTTTCTGCTTCTTGGCCTCTCCTGCAGACAGGGAATAAATGCCTATCTACACTGCCTCGCCTGTCTATATTTGTAAGCACACATATAACCTCTATCTAATTTTATTTTTATTTATCTATTTAAAAACTAAAAACTGTGAATTCAACCTATACCTCCAATTCCAATCTAATGCTACAGGGTTTGTTCTAGTCTCCCCCTTGCCATATCTGAATTCACTTTTCCAACAGCGAGAAACGTGGCTCTCATTATGCTCACTGTTTGTACTTACTTGTTCAATTCCCTTGAATGTAACTCATCTTTTGGCTGTGAGGGCCAACTTGCTGCTCTGGGCCTGCTTCACAGTCTGTGACTGCCCAGGCCAAGTTCCCCTTGTTCCTGAACAGAAAGCTGTAAGTTTTGAAATGAAACCAAAGCAAAATTTCACGAGCTTCTTAAAATGATTCAAAGTGTTGCGTTTTCTCCAGTGTCAACATTCCAAAAGAAAAAAAAAGTATTGCCTAATTTTCTTGTTTGGTTGACAGTCCTGCAAGGTATAGCTTGATGTACTTTTCATTGCAAATATATATAATTCTGGTAATGATATAGATCTTTGATCAGTACAGGAAATATCTCAAATATTGATAACACTACTATATGAAGAAATGTTTTTTAAATTTCATGAAATACTTTGAAATTTAACCTTTGGGATACGACCTGTTTGTGTGTGGCTACCTGTTCTTTCCGTTCCATAAACACCACTTCAAAGTCATGTCCGCCAAGTCAAGACCGTCTCTGGAGGTTGTCAGTTGTCTGAGCTGTACTTTAATCACTCAATGTGAGATAACTAGAAATCTGTGTGTATTTCTCCAAGTAAATATATATATCCTTACAGTATCTAGATTTACTATACTAGTTAAAGAAACATACATCCTTACAATTCATTTAACAGTGGCCTGAAAGAAGCTATACAATTGCTAAACCAGAGAATTTCTTCTCTAAAGTGTCCAGAAATGGAGTGACAACATAATATACCTAAGATGAGTGGGAAACACAAATAACATCAACCAACCAAATATTTACAGGAAGATAAAAGAAGAATGTAAGAGTGTGTGTGTGTGTGTGTGTCTGTGTGTGTAGTATGTGTAGGCGTAGCCAGGAGTTGTATGTATATGTGATGCACATGGCATGATATATGTGTGTGCTTGTATGTGTATACTATGAAATCTATCTTAGTATATTTTATTAGTTTTTGGTGTAGATTCTGCTTGACATATTGAGTTTTTGAAACCCTTATATTTATATTTTGAACATAAATTGGGAAGTTGTTCTTTCCTCTCCTTCTTCCCTTCTAGGATTTCAATGATCTATTTATTGATCTATCAATCTACCAATCATCTATCTCCTTTTTCTATTCTCCCATGAATCTTAGAGTCTATGCTGCATTTATAAAATAATTGTTCTCTTTTTCTTCAGATTAGATAATTTGAATTACTTTGTATTAAAATTCACTGACTCCTTTCATCTCTAATCTGCTCACAAGTTAATGTAATTAAATTTTATTTTAGGTATATAGTTTTCAGTTCTAGAATTTCCATTTGGCACTTTTTTATAGTTTCTATTTCTCTAAGATTTCTTAAATTTGTTTATTCATCATAAGCATAATTTTGTTGAGCATGGTTATAATACCTGCTTTAAAATACTTGTCTGCTTTGTTTTATGATAGATCACTGAGTATTATAGACACTAAATCCATCCAAGTTGCTGCAAAGTCCATAATGTTGTTCTTCTTTACCACTGTGTAGCACTCTATCTTGTATGTGTACCATGTTTTTTTCAGCCAGTCCAGTTTTGATGGGCAGCACCGTTGGTTCCATGTTTTTGTTATTGTGAATAGTGCTGAATAAACTTGAGTGTGCAGATATGTTTTTTGTAGAGTGACTTCAGTTCCTCAGGATATATTACTAGAAGGGGAATTGCTGGGTCATAGGGAAGGACAATTTCTAGTTCCCTTAGGAATTATCACATTGGTTTCCACAGAGGTTTGCACAGTTTTCCAACTAGTGTGCATTCCCACCAACAGTGTAGAAGTGTTCCCTTTTCTGTGCATCCTTGCCAGCATCTGTTGGTTTTCTTTTTTTTTTAAATTAATGACGGCCATTCTTACTGAAGTTTGGTGGTATCTCAATGTGGTTTTGATGTACATTTCTCTGATGATTAGTGAAGCTGAGCACTTTTTCATGTGTCTGCTGGCTGTTTGTATGTCTTCTTTTGAGAAGTGTCTATTCATATCTTTTGCCTACGTTTCAGCGGGGCTGTTTGTTTTTTTCCTTTTGGTATGTTTGAGTTCCTTGTGGGTCCTGGATGTTAGGCCTTTGTCAGATATGCAGTTGGCAAATATTTCTTCCCATTCTGTGGGTTGTCTCCTCGCTCTCTTGTGGTTTCTTTTGCTTTGCAGAGCTTTTCAGTTTGATGAGGTCCCATTTGTCTATCTTATCTCTTATGGCATGGGCTTTTGGGGTTTTGATCAGGAATTGATTGCCTATTCTGATTTCTGTAACGATGTCTCATGATTTTCTAGGATTCTTAAAATTTGAGGTTTTACGTTTAGGTCTTTGATCTATTTGGAGCTGATTTTTGCGTATGGTGATAGGTAGGGAAAGGGCAGTAGCCAGAAACTGCCAGGGGAGGGTGAGGAAGCACATCAATAAGGGTACCTAATCTCAAACCAGGTGAAGTGGGCACCAAAGGGAGGTCCAAACTTTACCTGTACAATGACCATTTGTATACCTAATCCTGAATTGTACCCCACATCTTTAAAAGAAAAAAATACTTATCTGCTAACTCTGATAAATGGGTCATCTCAGGGTTCATCCATATGCTTCCATTGATTGCCTTTTTTCTTGAGCATGGATCATGTTTTTCTGTTTCTCTGTATTATGTCTGAGTCTGGGATTACATCGTGGAATTTGTGAATGTTACACTGTAGAGTCTCTAGAATTCTCTTCTCTTCTTTAGAAATATGCTAATTTTTTAGCTTTTGTAGGCAATGAGCTTGGCTAGACTCGTGCTCCAGATACTGTTTCTACTGCAATGGATAAGAACTAAAGTACCTATTTAGTTCTTTTAGTCCTAACTGGGCTACTTGGAGTCTTCCTGTGCATGCACAGTGCCGGCTTTGTCCAGAGATTTGGGTAGGGTTTATGAACATGATTTGGAGTCCCTCCTCACTCTCTCCATTCCAGAATTTACCATTCACTTTTTAGCTGCTGTGGTCACTTGAACTCTGTCCTCCTATTCTTTACATAAGAAAGACTGTGGGATTCCATCAGAGCTCTGGACATCCAGCCCTGAGCCAAATTGAGTCCTGCCCTGGGACAAAAGGCTATAAAAAATGGAATACCCATCCAGTGTCAGTCTCTTCCTGTGGTTGATTCTCCCCATATCTAGATTCTGCTGCTATAGGCTGTTCTCTAGCATTTTCAAATTTTTCCATTTTGTCCAGAGTGTATAGTTGTTAACTGGAGGAGGATTGATCCAGTAGAAATTCCCCAACCGTTACTAGAAAGTCAATCCTGTACTGATATTATATACAGAGCTAGAGTAATGTATTTGCTTCTGCAATTAACATTATATTCCAACAAGAAAATAGTAAATTCTATGTGTTCAGTCTATCTATTTTACAAGTTTTGGGTGAATCCTTCATGATTAGCTGTTGCTGCAGATCTAGGTAGTATAGCTATGCCAAGTTTAGGATTAGCTGATGTAAACATTTACATATACCTATGTTGAGTATTGTAGTGTGTCATGATTTAAGGGTGATGCAAGGTATTTGAACTTATCTTTCTTCTTTTTTTTTTTGGAGTGATATAGAGTAATGAAAGGAAAGTTATTTTAAATATATGACTTTGGTATGCTGTTTATTTGCATCTCTTGATACTTGTGCTATCCAAAATGGTAGTCACAAGCACATGTGACTATTTACATTTAAAACAAAAGTTCAGTGCCTCAGTTACACTAGCCATATTCCAAGTATTCAATAATGACATGTGGCAAGCTCCTACTGTATTAGATAGAGAAGAACAGAAAAGTTCCATCATCAGAGAAAGTTCTATTGCACAGCACATCTTGACAGAATGGTGCTCCGTAAAGCAGATGAGTATATTTTTTGGGAATCATGTTTGTTCCATTATTCATCAGAAATCCACAGGTTATTAGCAGTAGTGGGAAACTGCCAGGGGAGGGGGGGCACACCTCATCACCAAGGGTATTTGCATAATGAACATTTGAATACCTAATCCTGAATTGTACCCCACATATTTAAAGTAAAAAATTTAAAAAAAAAAAGAAGAAATCCACAGGTGTGGAATCATCACCAACCAGAGCCACACCTCAGTGGACACTGATGTTTAACCTCTCCTGTCACGTTGTCTATTTTTCCCTGTCATATGACATACTACGTAAATTACTACTTTGTTACTGTGAAACATTCCTGTGATTTTAAAGACATCAATAGTTCTAAACAGTGTGCTTGACACTTGATTTGCATTAACTTCTTTAACCTTTATAACAATTTTAATTTCTAAATGCTATTAGTATCTCATTTAATCTCTGCTTCATTTAATTTTTTTTTTTTTTTTTGAGTTGGAGTCTCACTCTGTCGCCCAGACTGGAGGGCAGTGGCTGTTCCAGGCCACCTCGAATTGCTGGGCTCTGGCGATCCTTCCGCCTCAGACTTCCAAGTAGCCGGAATTACAGGCACGCACTACCACGCCTGGCTGATTTTTTTTTGGATTTATTGTAGAGACGAGGTCTCGCTGCCCAGGCGGGTCTTGAACACGCGGGCTCAGGCAATCCACTCACCTCAGCCTCCCAAAGGCACGGGATTACAGGCTGAGCCACCGAGCCCGGCTCATTTAATCTTTATAACACCTTTATGTCATAGGTGTTATTTGTCTCTTCATTTTATAGGTGGGAAAACCAACACAGAGAAGTGTGCTCAGTCACTTGAACACAGTCGTAGGATAGGTGAGGAGCGAAGCCAGGATTTAATCATGTAAGTGTAAAGGTAGTGGAAGAACGCATTTCCCCTGTGTAAAGGTAGTGGAAGAACGTATTTCCCCTGTGGGAAGCTTTCCAAATACTACTTTCATGAACAGAAATACAGCACAAAAAATTACACAGAAATTATTCTTATCTTTTAATACTCACATAAAAAACTTTAGTTATGCATCATGCCTTAGTCATATAAATTCCTGATCTAGGAGTGTTTGTGGAAAAATATTTCTCCTCCACTCCCTCTTTCACCTCTCTCAGATGCCAAACTTCCTTTCAAATACTAGCTTTTCAATAACAAAACATCTTCCTAATTCTGGCTCACATCACTTTCCAGGCCTGGGATCTTCCCACCCCTCCACATTTTATTTATACTCTTTTAACATTATAATTTTTTATTTAAAACATTTTTATTTAAAGATGATTTACATTTTAATATCTCCTGTTAAACACACATATCCATGTTTTCAAATCCTTTATTCTGCATAGAAGAATTTCTTGGACACGTGCATTTTCTTTCATTCAGAAGGTCTCCCATTTTTTATTAGCATGTATTAATTTTACTATTTGCATCAATGGCTCCTTCACCATTTTACTTTCTTGTGCTCCTTAACATTATGTGAAAATGGTGTGTGAGTTCTTAAATTTAACATTGGAGTAGATGTTTTCTTTCCTAAGGAAGTGACTCATTCATGAGGAAGCATGGTGGTCAAAGCACAGAACCACTTTCTTGCTGTTTTTTACCTTTCAAATAACTGTACCTTTTCCCCTCATAGCATCTGTCCTGGTCACATTGTCAGCTCAGGCTTCATCAACCCTTTTTGGATGCAGATTAGACTAACCCTACTGCTTCCAACTCCTTCAGATCTATATCTGTAATAAAGAGTAACATGTGTAACATATTTTGCCCAGCAAAGGCAAGCATAACAATATTATTGTAGCATGCTTTTTTCTTGGATGCAGAAAGTTCTAAAAGATCCAGAAAGTTATTAATAAAGAGATTTTTAAAAATTTCATAAAATACTAAAAATATATGAGCATAGTTAAAAATAAATATGGGAGAACAAAGATTTTACTGTGGCCTTTGGCCTCAAGTAAATGAAGTGAACTTGTCCAGGACAGAATGCTCTTTGCTTATGATATAGTTATATAAAAGTAGAAAAGTCTGCAGGAGAGCCTGTGGGTTCGAATCATTGAACTTTATTTCTATTTAGAGACAAAAACAGGAGAACCCTCACAATACTGTCATGAACCAGAAGTACAATAGTTCTAGAAATGTAAATTTCCTTTGATATTCAGCTGCAAGGAAATTTTTGAAAGAAGTTTCTAGCTGTACTTATTTTGGAGATGCAGCTGGATAATTATCCACATGTGGCAGAAACAGGAAGGCCTCATTTCCTCAACATTTTCCCACTCTGCTCTTCAAAGGGAGTGTGAAAATATTTTTCTAAAAGGATGGGATTCCCTGGATTTCCTAATAGTTGAAATTAGTTGCTCTATGTTGAAGTGTTACATTTTTTTTCCTCCCTGTGTGGGGCAACTGTGTTTCTGCTAACTCAATTTGTTTTTCTTTTTTTCTTTTAAAGATGTGGGATACAATTCAGGGTTCGGTACATAAGTGGTCATTATACCAGTGAAGTCTTGGCCTCCCATTGGTCCTCACTTCACCTGGTTTTGGATCAGGTATCCTTGTCAGTGTTAGGTGTCTTCCCACCTCCCATCCCCGACCCCTGTCCTTCCCTCCCCTGGCAGTAACCTACTATTGCCAATCTCTTTCATGTAGTATTATGATAAATGTTCAGGGTTCACTTATGAGTGAGAACATGTGGTACTCAGTTTTTTGTTTCTGTGATAGATCACTGAGTATGATGGACTCTAACTTTCAGCAAAGTCCATAATCTGCTCACTTCATTTTTTAATTAAGAGAAATTTTTAATAATTACTTATTAAGTGAGCATGTTTATATGTAAAAGGTAGTGAATTTTTGTAACACTTACAAAAGATCCATTGATTCATTATTAAAGACTCAGAGGAAAAACTAATCTTAAGCAGAAAAAAGTAGGCTAATCAATCGATATTCTCTATTTAGAAGTGAATTTCTACATCAAAGTAGCATCTCCTAATTTAGGGGTTTTTTTTGTAATTTTGGGAATAATTTATGGTTTTATTTATTTATTGCATTTTCAACTTGATCAATAATGAATTTTTGTTAGTTGTGTGATTAAAGGAAGAAGAACAAGAAAATAAAGCATTTATCTCTTCCATTTTACAAATGAGACAAGAGACTCAAGAGTTGACCCAAAGGACTTCAATCTGGTCTTTAGGACATCATTATCTCTCATAGATTTATTTTCACCATTATTAGCACCATCTAGATCAGTGTTGTCCACAATAGAACTTTCTGTGCTGATGAAGATGTGCTGTATTTGGGCTGGCCACTACTCTAGCAACTAGCCACATGAGGCTATTGAATATTTAGCATCTACTATGTAGCCAGTATAGCTGAGGAACTGAATTTTTAATAAATTTACTTTTAGTTAATTACGATTTGTATAGCAATGTAGGGCTGGTGGCGTCCATATTGGACACTCTACAGACCTAGATATTTCCCAAACAAAAACCAATGTCAAGCATCTAAAAAATATTGTACCACTCTTTGTAATGACAGAAAATTGCATTTGTTATTTACACATTTTTGGATTTACACAGTATATCCATACTATATAGATGATGAAGATTCTTACAGTATTCCACTGTATTATTCTTAATTTTGCTTATCACTAATAGTGTAGCAAAAAGCTAGTTCACTTTTGATAAGTATGGACTTTCATTTTTACATGCTTCAGACCATTCATTTGTTGACTAGAGACTCAAATTAATGTCTATTTCATAGTGTTTTGATAAAGGTTAAATGAGTTAACACATATCAAGCACTTGAAAAAGTGCGTGGCCCATGATAAGTACTATGCAAGTGTAAGCCTGTATTATTAAAACAACTAGGCATTTGAGTTTATGAGTAACAGGTCTTTAGTCATTATTATTGTTTCTGGAAGGTACAATGGGTTGTTTTAAAAAAATAAATCATAATGCAGAGAGTCTGAAAGAGATAAGTTCTGAATATTGAGGAGTGGCTGCGGTCATGGGGAGTAGACAAGGCTATGAATAGAATTCATGCTATTCCCAGAGGGCCAGTGGACACTGTTCCAGGACATATTTTGACATATTTGGCTAGTAGGATGGTTTGCATTTTTTGGTGTTGATGGGAGGGGGTTGGTGATGGTGGGGAGAGAGAAACAGCAGTCTAACTTGCTAATTGCTAGTCTTTTTTTTTTTTTTTGAGTCAGATTCTCACTTCATTGACCAAGCTGGAGTGCAGTGGCACACTCATGGACACCGCAGCCTCGACCTGCTGGGCTCAGGCAATCCTTCTGTCTCAGTCTTTCAAGTAGCCGGAACTACAGGTGCTCGCTACCACGCCCTGCTAATTTTTTGATTTGCTGTAGAGACAAGGTCTCACCAAGTTGCCCAGGCTGGTCTTGAACCCCTGGGCTCAGGCAATCCTCTCACCTCGGCCTTCCCAAGTGCTGGGGTTAAAAGCTTGAGCCATCACGCCTGGCTCTTTAAAAAAAAAAAAACCAACAACAAACAAAAACAAAAGTAAGTTGCATGAAGAAAGAAATTATATGTTTGGTTAACTCTTGGATCTAAGCACCTACTACAGTGCCTTGCACGTTATTGGTGCACTACAAATATTCACTGAATGAATAAATAAAGAGACTTTTTAAAGAAAGCAAGAAGTCGTGGACAGGGTGGCCTCATGCATTGGTCTGAACATTGTAGTAGATGACCTTTAAGGTCACCCAACTCTGAAATTACACGGGATATGTATAAACAACACTTGGTATTTTAACTCCAGCCAAAAAGTCTAGATATGAAGCTAATGTAATTTCCCAGGACTCTAAGCATTATTTACTGTAGCCACATGAGAAATATTGCTTGATCTTTTGAAAAATTAACATAAACATGTTAGCTGACTTTAACACGCATTATGCTTTGGGATCAAAGTGCATCAGCAGACGCTGGTATTATGATATTTAGCAGTTTGGTGTTCAGCTCTTTCTTATCTTTCAGAACTCTCTGAGAAGTGAATGCGATGTTTCTAGTGCTCTGAATCATTTAAAAGAAAACTAGCCATGGAAAGTTGCTTGGGACACATTTCATCCTCTTTTAAAATCTTTATTTTGGATTTGGGGGTACACATACCTGCTTGTTACACGGACGTATTGTGAAGTGGTGGCGATTGGGTCCCTGGTGGCTCGTTCCCCCGAGTGAACATTGTGCACTGTGGGTAGTTTCTGAACTCTAACCACCCTTTCCACTTCCCCCCCTTAATCGGTGTCCCCAGTGTCTGTTATTTCCATCTTTGTGCCCACCAGCAATTGACTGGATAAAGAATATGTGGTATATATACACCATGGAATACTACACAGCTATAAAGATGAATAGAATCATGTCTTTCCCAGCAACATGGATGGAGCTGGAGACCATCACCCTAAGTGAACTGACTCAGAAACAGAAAACCAAACACTGCATGTTCTCACTAATATGGGAACTAAACCTCTTTTACAAATGCTTCATTTATCCATTGCTCCAATCAGGAGGCACTCAAGGCTCTCATGTTTCCTTCCCTACGCTGTAGGACCAACACTTATTTGACAAAGTCTCTTGCATTGTGCTTATCCTGACAGGTCTGAACTTGTCAGCATTCCTTATGTGACCCTCCAGGGTCTGAACTCTGCCAGTCTCTCTAACATTGCTCATAGGCAGGGCCATTCTGAGGCACCTGTGTTTTCTGAATCAGTGTGCCACACCAGCCACGTCTCTGCTGCTATATATGTTACATTCCCTTATCTCTTCATCGAGAGACATTTTCCTCTGCCTAATAGAACAATGGACAAATTCCATTTCATCCTGGAACACACTTTTCTCTCTAATCCTTCCTTGCTTTCTTACCCCTGTGTTCCAGTGATTTCACGATAAAATAACACTTACCACAGTGCCCTGAAGCTGTACGTTTTTCCTCTATGGGAACTTAATTGTACTTTTCAGGTCCTGAATAACTTAAGGACAAGAGAGGTACTTAGTTATGGAGCTCTGACGGCCACTCCAGTTGAATGTATGAAGGTAAGACTGAGTCTCTTCTGTTTACTACTGTAACCCATGAACTTTAGAAGAATATCTGGCTCACTGTAGGTGTTCTTAAGTCAGTGTATCTATATGCCTGATATCTTTTCTATAAGAGGAACTTAATATTTGCTGTATTGACCAAATGGCTCAGAAGTTCTAGGATCAGTCTTGGACCTACTGGCAGTCCATTCTTGATCTTAAGAGTTAATCTGGGCCAGGCATAGTGGCTCAGCCTATAATCCCAGCACTTTGGGAGGCAAGTGGATTGCCTGAGCCTGCGGGTTCAAGACTAGCACGGGTAACTTGGAAAGACCTCTTCTCTCCAAAAAAAAAAAAAAAAAAATTAGCTGGGTGTGGTAGCTCGTACCTGTAACTCCAGCTACTTGGAAGGCTGAGGTGGAAGGATCGCCAGAGCCCAGCAGGTCGACGCTGGGGTGGCCGTGAGTGTGCCACTAAACTCCAACCTGGGCAACAGAGTGAGACTCCAACTCAAAAAAAAAAAAAAAAAGTTAATCTGTCTAAGAAGTTTGCACTTAAATTTACAGTTGGACATACTATACCATATGCTTTATATGACATAATTACAAATAATTGAATGATAGCTTCTAAAGGACCTTAATAAAAACTACTTCTTTTTGAGATATTGACAATGTGCTAAACATGTTTCTAAGTACTTTATATGCATTAACTCATTTTTGTTCACTCATTGTTACCAACTCATATCATTGTGAGATAAGTATTATTATCCTCATAAAAATCAGATTCTGGGAATATACTTGGAGGAACTCAAATCATTCTATAAAAAAGATACCCACGCATGCATGTTTATTGCAGCATTATTCACAATAGCAAAAACATGGAACCAACCGTGTTGCCTATCAAAAGTAGACTGGATAAAAAATAAATGTGGTACATATACACAATGGAATATTGCACAGCCATAAAGAAGGACAAAATTATGAACTTTGCAGCAACTTGGATGAACTTAGAATCTGTCACAGTAAGAAAGAACTGAGTACCACATATTCTCATTCATAAGCAGACCCTGAACAATTATTATAATACTACAAGAAAGGGATTGGCACTAGTGGGAAACCACCAGGGGACTGGGGAGGGCACACTGCATGATAATGGTACGTGATCTCAAACCAGGTGAAGAGGGGACCAAAATCAGGCCCAAACTTTACCTATACAATGATCATTTGTGTACCTAACCCTGAATTGTACTCCACAGCTTAAAAAAAAAAACATCAGATTCTGATGTCATCAAGGAATCTTTTAAAACCACGTCATACTGGAATTCTTCTGGGAAAGTAGTATTTGTTTCTAAAGAATTTTTTTTTTACAAAATACAAAATAACACTACTAAGAAATTGTAATAGTATACTTAATTGTGAAAGAGAAAATGACTTGAAATAGCACTGATCATTATATAACTCTCATTGTGTATTTAGTAATGCTTGATAATTATAAAAGCAGTATAATAAACTACCGTGTAATTTAATCTGCTGCATGGGTTATTACTTTAGATTTAGCTTTTAATTTCACTGTGAGCCCGTACGCAACTAAATGAAATTGAAAATTTCTCTGAAAAGTAAGTGGTTAGAAAATGTCACAGAATGTCAACTAATTGGCCCATTGCAATCTCAGCTTTTCTGTTTCACTAAAATTGTTTGTGCCGTGTTTAAAATTGATCTCAAAGTTAGCTCCAATAGACATTAATTCATCTGTTCATTCACTTAATAACTTCTGAATTACCGAGGACTTAGTACCTAGGGATAGCATGGTGGGTACTAGTCAGTGTTTGTTGTATTTTAATTCTCTGGATTCTTAGAATTTCTTTCCTGAGAGTTTTTCTCTTAATTTTGCTCCTCTCTCCCTGACTGAGCTTTCTTATTCCCTGCTGCAGAGCACATTTTATAAAACTCAAATTCAATTGTGTCCTATTTCTGATTGCATAAATTAGTAACTCCCTGATACCTATAGGAAAATATTCAAAAACTTTAGACAGTCTTAAAAATGCTTCCACAGCTGGGTGCAGTGGCTTAAGCCTGTAATCTCAGCACTTTGGGAGGTTGAGGCAAGAGGACTGCCTGAATTCAGGGGTTTGAGACCAGCCTGGGCAACTTGGTGAGATCTCATCTCTACAATAAATCAAAAAATTAGCCGGGCGTGGTGGTGAACACCTCTAGTTCCAGCTACTTGGAAGACTGAAGCAGAAGGCTCGCCTGAGCCCCGCATGTTGTGGCTGCGGTGGCCGTGAGCGTGCCACTGCACTCTAGCCTGGGCAATGGAGTGACACTCCAACTCAATAATAATAATAATAGTAATGCTATCATAAGCATTTGAGCTGATCTCCCAGCCACATCTTGGGCTACTTCCTCACACATACACCCCTACCTCTGCCCTTCTTAACTCTTTCCTCACTGTGTGTTAAATAGATCATTTTAAAAAATGTCATGCCTTTGTATATTCTGGCCCTTGTTTCTAAAATGGTCTTTCCTATTCTTCTCCACCTACCTAAATCTTATTCATGCTTTAAGAACCAGCTCATACATTACTCATTCTGTGACTACTTCTGCAAACCCTCTAGGCAGAGTTACTTATCCTTTATTTCATTCATGCAAAACTTGATGTGACTCTATCTTTCTACTTAATACACTACATTGTGAGTTTTTATATGCTTCTCTAATTAAAAAAATGATCTCTCTCTTTGTAACTTCTAGGCCTAGGCATATGGTATCTAATTAATATTTTTTTGAGCTATTTATCTGTATACTAGTCTGAACAATACATTGATCACTGAGCATTTTCTTTTTCTGGGCCAAGCACTGAGTTGTTATCTAGCTCTAAAATATGACAGAAGGACTTGGCTATATTTGTAATAATACAGATACTTTTTGGACAGGTTGATGTTTATTTTGACTTTGATAACTTTCCATGGCATATCAAAATGAGAATTGTCAGAAGCTGATTATGTGCTATTAAGATGATGGCAATTCAGTACCAAAATATTTGACATTTCTCTCTTTTTCTTCCTAATTGTAGGCGTCTTTTCCTTCCTAATTGTAGGCGTCTCCTGTGGTTGACTATAACAAACTTAATTTTTCACATTTCTCTCTGCAGACTATTGACTTTAAAAGTTCTGGGTTAAAAAAATGAAAGTATCTTTGTTTTGAATTAAGGATCTTACTTGACTTTCATTATAACATTTTATTAGAAACCTTAGTGAATCACTCCCAAGTTCTCTGATTGACACATGAATCTGAAAAATGTATTTCACACATACAAAAATTATGGTACATGTAAGTGATTTGTTTAAAGCTCATTGAAGAACAAACCTTGGGATCATAACTTCTAATTCTAAATCCATCAAGGCACATTGCCTTTGTTCATGAATATTCCTATTTTAAAAGTGCACAAAATATGAAAAGCTTATGTCATTTCTCCATCAGAAAAAAGATTTTATTGCTAGCATCACAGTGAAAATTTGTTAGGTGATATTTCAGAATTGATTCAATCATTTTCCAGTTGCTGTGGAATGTATTCATCTTCGTTCTAATTAGTAATAAATAATTTTAGAAGTAGAATCTGACATTCTTTTAAAATTTCCAAGCAGTGGCAAGTCATTTTCTTACAAAGAGGGTTTTGATTTTTTCTTTTTTACAATTACTGGTTCTTTGCCTTGAGGATGAATGTATTTCATCGAAGCATAAAGAAATGCTCTTTTTATCAAATGATTATCGCATCGAATACAACCAGGACAACACATTCCACGCTTTTGGAGAGATTGGGATTTTAAAACAACCTAAAGCTAGGTTAATGCTGAACAGTCATTTCACAAATAATATATAATATTCCTCTGATCATCAGCAGGAGGTGTAAGCAAGGTGTTCTGAATTTTTATGTTAAGGAGAAAGAATTTATCTTCCACTTCTTCAAAGAATAGATTTGAAATAGTGACTGTTGAGTTTTGTGTGTCTTAGTTCTGAATATTAGAGAACTAGTGTGTGACATTTCGTAATCTCTCTGCCAAGCCTCAAGGAATGTAGTCTTGAGGTACAGAGTGGAGAATTAGACAATAAAAAACAGACTGTGACAGACATGATTGTTTTAATATGTCTTTGCCAATACGTTACTGAGTTGGCGACAGACCTCAGATAGTACCTGAGTCTCTAAGAATTGGGCTGAGGATCTTAACAGTCCATCCATCAGTTCATGATAGACCCTTTTAACTTCTCCTGAACTGTGACAAAGTGATCAGTCAAAGAATTAGCTATGGTGTGCTGACATGATGGTTAACTACAGCATACCATGCAGATTGAAGGTCATGACTGCAGCCTGCGAAGACTCAGGATAAAAACACATTTGGGACAAACTCACCTAACCTCATTGCGGGAACAAGAATTGTATGGCAAGATAGTATAGGAAGTATTCATTTGTGGTGGGATAATAATTCAAAATACTAGCATGATGTTAACTTTCTTGTTTTCCCTGTTGAACTGTCCCTTCTCCCCCTCATGCTCAGTGGGGAAGGGAGAACCTGCTGCCAAGAAAGAATCCACAGGTGAGAGCAAAGAGCCATGTCCCTAGCTTTTACGTTGAAAGACATCTTGGCACAAGACCAAAAAGGTTTCATGTGGATCCACTGTCAGAGAGAATAGGTGTATCTTTTTTACCTTTGTACTGTCAATAGATACAATAATTTCACAGGAAATGAAGGTTTAAAAAAGAAGAGTATTATAGGGACCATGTGTTCTGCTATTCCCTTATGTGAGCAGTCTGGAGTGTCTGTGTATGTGTGTGGTCAGGAGGACATAATACAATTAACTTCAGGTAAGAGTATGAGAATCAGTTGTCCTGTACCCCACTATTCCGTTGGAATCTTGGAAAGCAGCAGTCTCCTATGACACAGAGACAGAGGAATGGGGCATCCATGTTTGAGAGAAGTTTCAGTTTGGTCGAGAAGACTAGGGATTGGGAAAGCAGTAAGCAGAGTAGTGAGTAGGCTATGGCAATAGGGGATTAGAAGGATTGTCAGTGCTGTAGTCCAGGGAAGTGTCAAAGGAGAACCCACCCATTAGCAGTTTCCCGGTGAGAGTAACATATGTCTCATGCATGCTGTCCAGTTCTACACGAGTCAAGTCACATTATTATGAAGATGTCAGCATAGGACAGAGAGAGAGGGAGATGGAGAGAAAGGCTCCCTGTTCTACCACCACTGCAGGGTGGCAATTCTTTAACTACCACCCATCCTTTAGACCCCGGGAGTGTGGGTTAGGGATAAAACAAGAGTGCATGTGCTTAAATGTGGATAAATAAAAAAACTGGGGCTGGGCCCAGTGGCTCAGCCTGTAATCCCAGCACTTTGGGAGGCCTAGGTCAGAGGATTGCCTGAGCCCGTGGGTTCGAGACCAACCTGGGCAACATGGCGAGACCTTGTCTCTACAATAAATTAAAAATCAGCCGGGTGTGGTAGCACACACCTGTAGTTCCGGCTACTTGGAAAGCTGAGGTGGAAGGATTGCCAGAGCCCAGTAGGTCGATGCTGGGGTGGGCATGTGTGTGCCACTGCACTCCAACCTGGGCTACAGAGTAAGACTCTTAACACAAACAAACAAATAACCCCTCCCCAAAAAAAACACAAAAAAATTGGGATGGACTAAAAGGAATTAGAGGATTGGACTGAGGAAAATGGAAGTGGACTAAATTCAGATTTTTAAAATATTGTGAAGAAATGGGAGTTCATGATAGATAATACATTTGTTAGAAGAAATAAAGTTATATCTTTGCACCACTGGAAATTTTGTGGACTACTGTGACTGAAAAGTGGCACACATGTGTGGAATGATAATCAGCAGAGAGTAAGATAACAGATTATGAGTATCTGCATTTGCTCATGCATCTCTTAACAATGGGAACACATTCTGAGAAATGTATCGTTAGGCAATTTCGTCTTTGTGTGAACATCATAGAATGTACTTACACAAATTTAGATGCTATAGTGTGCTACACACATCGGTTGCATGGTATAGCCTATATTACTCCTAAGCTTCAGACCTGTACAGCATTACAAAACTAAACACTGTAGGCAACTGTAACACAAGAATATTTAGGTATCCAAATATATCTAAACACAGAAAAGATACAGGAAAAACACTGTATTAAAGGCAAAAAAAATTGACACTCCTGTGTAGGGCACTTACCATGAACAAAATTCCTCTGGGTGAGTCAGTGAGTGAGTGGTGGGTGAATGTGAAGGCCTAGGATATTACTGCATACTACTGTAGATGTAATAAACACTGTACACTTAGGTTACACTAAATTTGTAGAAACAATTTTTCTATCTTCATTAATAAATGACTCTTAGCTTATTATAACATTTTTACTTTATAAGCTGTTAAAAATTTTTAGCTTTTTATTCTTTTGGAATAACTCTTAGTGTACAACACAAACACCTTATACAGCTATACAAAAATATTTTCTGTATATTCTTATCCTATAAGACTTTTACTGCTTAAAACATTTTAATTTTACTTTGTAAACACTTTTGTTAAAGACAAATACACACAAACACACATTAGCCACCATTCAATATCAGTCTTCCGTCTCCACATTTTGTCCCACTGGAAGGTCTTCAGAGACAATAACATCTATGGAGATGTCATCTCCTGGGATAACAATGTCTTCTCCTGGAATACCTCGGGAAGGACTTACCTGAAGCTGTTTTACAGTCAACCTTTTTAAAAAAAATAAGTAAAAAGAGTATACTCTAAAATAAAAATAAAAAATATAGCATAATAAATACATAAAACAGTACCATAATTATTGTCATTATCAACGATTATGTGCTATATATAATTGTATGTGCTAGATTTTTATATAAATGGCAGAACAGTAGATTTGCTTACACCAGGATGACCACACACACGAGTAGTTTGTTGCACTGTGATGTTAAAATGTCACTAGGCAGTAGGAATTTTTCAGCTCCATTATAATCTTATGGGACCACTATTGTATATGTGGTTCATCATTGGCTGAAATGTTATGAGGTGCATAACGTGTGTGTGCGTGCGAGTGCACATTTATTTTCAAATTAATCAGTTCTGGAAAACAAGGGTTTTTTGAAATTCATGAATTCATTTCAGGGATGCTGTCAGGATCCAGTGAAATTTACGACCTTTTTAGGGTGCATATTTGCAAAACTGTATTTGGTAAAACTGAGCCAGTTATCTGCCAGCTATCTGCTTTCCTTTCTCATGCTTGAAATAGGGCTTGGTGAGACAGATAGAGACAGAGAAGGAGAGAGTGAGAAAAAACAACAGGGAATCAGAGAGGTATAGAAACAGAGACAGAAAGAGACAGAAAGATCCCAGAGCTAGAAAAAGCCCTCAAACCCAGAAGATAAGCCACTAGCATTCTATACTCCACCTAGTAACATAGGTTATTCTTCCTCCGTGACAACTGACTGTAGAATTCTAAATAAATTCCTGAAATCATAGAGAAGCAAAATACAGATTTTCAAACACACCAAGAACCACCAAATAACTGAGGAAAAAAAAATTTGAGTAAATGGAACCAGTGAGGAAAACAAAAAACTTTAAAAATGCATATCATTAATACCCTTGAAAACATTGAAGAGATAGCATATCAATACAATAAGACCAGGAGTTTCCAAGAGAGAAAATATGTCAAAAACTAAAAAATAGTCGAAATACTCATTAGTCAAGAGCTAAAAAAATAAAATGTAGCAATATTAATATTAATTAAAATATGATCCAAGCAATATATGAACTTAACCTAGGATAACTATTATTGATGAAAAGCATAATTCACCAAAATAATGGTGGTCATTAAAAGATTTTCAATATAAAATGCAGATTGATAGACTACAAAGAATAGATAAAAACTAGAATCAAATGTGAAGTATTAACATACTTTTAAAAATTCAACAGTTTAAGTAAACAACAGAATTTAAAAAATAAACTAGTTTGATTATATAGCTCCAAGAAAAAGGGAATATATATTATTTCCAAACTTTCCAAATTAAATTAACCAAGTAAGAAATTTGAATTTGCAGCCAACTCTAAAGAACATAAGTCATACATACTATACTTTAAACATAATAAAATACGTTTAAGAATTAACAATTAAAATACAACTACATGACCAGGTGTGGTGGCTCATGTCTATAATCCCGGCTTTCGGAGGCTGAGGTGAGAGGATTGCCTGAGTCCATGGGTTTGAGACCAGCCTGGGCAACTTGGCAAGACCTCATCTCTACAATAAATCAAAAAATTAGCAGGATGGTGGCATGTGCCTGTGATTCCAGCAACTTGGAAGACTGAAGCGGAAAGATCACCTGAGCCCAGCAAGTGGAGGCTGCGGTGGCCGTGAGCGTGCCACTGCCCTCCAGCCTGGGAGACAGAGTGAGACTCCAACTCAAAAAAACCAAAAAAACAAAAAAACTGCAATATATATATTTTTGAAACTTAAGAGCATTTTCTCGGCACAGTTGCAGAGAAAAAGGAACTCTCATTTACTGTTGGTGAGATTGTAAACTTTCAACCTCTGTGGAAAATAGTATGAAGATTTCTCAAAGAAAGTTGAATAGCCTTTGATCCAGAAATCCCACTACTAGGAATCTACTCAAAGGAAAAGAAATCGTTATATAGAAAAGATAACTGTACTAGTATGTTCATTTCAGCACTATTCACCATAGCAAAATCAAGGAACAAACCTAAGTGCCCACCAATGATTGGCTGGATAAAAAAAAAAATGTGCTATACATACACCATGAAATTCTATGCAGCCAAAAAACAAATGAAATCATGTTCTTTGCAGCAACATGGATGGAAGTGGAGATCATCAGCCTTAGTGAACTGACTCAGAAACAGAAAACCAAGTACCACATGTTCTCACTTACATGAGGGAGCTAAATGACCACAAAGATGGAAATAATACTCACTGGGGATGGCAATAATGGGGGAGGGGAAAGGCTCAGAAATTACCTATTGGATATAATGTTCACTATCTGGGGTGGGGAATGGGTTACCTGAGAACCGATTCCCACCACTACACATTATGTCCATAATATTGTCCATTTTCTTTTTTTAAACAAGCATGCATCTGTAGCCCTTGAATCTAAAATAAAAATGGGAAAAAAGCATTTCTTTAGAAAACTCTGATTAAAGAGAAAATCAAAATGAAAATAATAAATATTATAAATGAACAATGAGAAAACAATATATCACAGTATGTGAAATATGGCCAAAGCTGTAGGCAGAGTGACTGTTTTTGCCTTAAGTGCATTTGTTAGATAAGAGAATATATTGGGAAAATACCCTAAGCATTCATCCCAAATGTGTACAAAGAAGAAAACAATAAAAATGGAGCATAGTGTCTCATGCCTATAATCGTGGCACTTTGGGAGGCCTAGGAGGGAGGATTGCTTGAGTCCAAGTGTTCGAGACCAGCCTAGGTAACATTGCCAGATCTGTTCTCTACAGAAAGTCTAAAACAATTAGTCAGGTGTGGTTGCTAGTGCCTGTGGTCCCAGCAGCTCAGAAGGCTGATGAGGAAGGATCACATTGAGCCCAGGAGATTGAGGCTGTGATGAACAGTGATTGTATTCCTGCTCTCCAGTCTGGGCAAGAATGAGACTCCGACTCAAAAAATAAACAGAATAAAAAATAGAAGAAAGTGAATAATTAATTCATGTATAAACTGTTTCTGAAAAAAACCACAAATCTCTGTGAGTTTGTCAAGTTAAAAAAGCTAGCACATATAAGTAGTACAATATTAGCAATTAAAACAATGAACACAAAAGGAAAGCTTTTAGAAAGAGAAAATTATAGCAAATACAACTTTATACTATTTTATCTGTAACCTAAATGAATTTTGAAAGCAAAAATAATCAAATCAGTTGCAACTTGGGATTGTGTTGTTGAAGTAATGTTGCCTAGGGCTTCTGGTGATCATTTTCTTGGCTACCTAGTGAAATCTTATTTGCCATCAAAGAGAATAATCCAACACACAGAGAGAAGCAAAATGAAGAGATATCGGTAGAGATAAAGACAGAGATAGAGACAGAAGGAGAGAGAGAAAGCCCTGGCCAGAGCTACTCTGTTTGGTACTCTGGTGTGGTCTACTTCTTTGAGTTGTATTAGGGAACACAAAACTAACTTAATTAGAACATGGCAAGAAATGACTTCAGGCAGTTCTCTCATGCTTGATGACTAAACGAATACCTTTATAGAATAATATAATACAATAAAAGGCATTATGTCTCCAAATGACAAATGGTCAATATATTCTTTCAAGGAAATAAGTGCATCTAGTCTATGTCATATTTTCTACTATTAATTTATTTATTCCTGAAACATTTTAGAAGAGATGAGTACTCTGAAAATTTTGCTGAGAGTACTTATTGATCTGGAATTATACATTTTTTTCCTTCACATATTAAACTTTAAAGTAGGGAATGAATACCTATACATTGGAAAAGAAAAGCGATTAACTTTAATGAACCACATGTGCTATGGATGGAAATAGATTTAATTGGTTTTGGGCTTTAACAAATGAATTTTAAGCATAGTCTCCAGCATTTTCTTTTTTTAAACAATGACCCAGGAAAAAATGTTCCCAAGGACTATATTTCATCATACAAAACAGAAAATGGGGCTGATAGTAATTTTCAAATCTATTTATAAATGAAACATGAATATGTGTGGTGCTTTTTGTAGGCAGAACAAGAATTTTTAAAGAAGCCTGTAAATAGTCTCCTTCCTTAGGCAGTAGTTTCTCAGCATTGTTTGACTTACAAGTTTAATGAGAAATGTTGTATCTAGTTTCAACATAACATTGGAAAAAGTCTTATTTGAAGTCTGATCCTTTGGTTAAGGCGCTGCCAGAAAAACAAGTTAATATGAAAAGACACTCCTTCATATTTCTAAAAAATAAGCAAAAGAAACAAGATCTTAAAAAAAAAAACAAAACTTACTACATTAAAAATCATCAGGAAATAAATGAAATCCTGGGGGGTTTCAAACCAGGCTTCTTCAATATAGAATTTTCACAGGAAAAAGAAAATCACCATCAAATTGATCTGATGGATTAAGCTAAGGCTTCTGTTATTCCCATCAGTTCACTAGCGATGTGAGTTTTAACGATGGATTAAATAAGATTTCATAAGGGTAAAAGTAAATCCTAAACGCTGTTTCTTTGATGCTGGGAGAATTCCTTCCTTCCTTTCTTTTCCTCCTCCCCCCTTTGTCTGTTTCTTTTTCTGAGGGCTTTACTCTTAATATTTGTTCTTAGGGTCCTATCTACTCCTTGGCTTTATTTATCAAGCCCAAATATAGACACCTGCCATGTATGGAAGCTATGCCACTCTCCAGGGCAATACCCCATCCATATCTACTTTACCACAGAGTGTCAGTAATCTCCTGGAATGCTATTTTAAATTTATCTTTATGAATATGTTTCTGCGCTCGTACAACTTACAACTACACTGAGTTCATTAAGGTTATGGTGACATTGGCTTTGAGCCCAGCTAGAAAAAAAAAATGCCTTGACTTCCATTGAGTGGAATTTCTGAGTCACACATCCTTGTTCAACTCCATATGCAGATGCATCCTTAGAAAATGGGTGCCATTCTGAGGAGGCATTTCCCTATTTTAGTCAAGAATCTCCAAAATGCTAGCTAATCATTTATTCAAAAGGTACTTTTTTTGTCCTTGTGTGATATAAATTTGTCATTCCAGAAAAACTTGATACAGTTATCACATAATTTTCTAATGAAAAGCAAAGGTCCTTAAAGAACTATTGTCCTTAAGGCTAATAAAGCCTTCATTAGCTTCAACTTTCTATCCCTGAAGAGCTAGCTACTACTTCTTGATGATTGTGATTAAGGTTATAATAAGATTATACCTTTACTCAACTCTCATACACTGTTGGTGGAAATGTTCAATAAGACAACTGCCTTGGAAAACAATTTGGCTTTGTAAATAGTGAACATAGACTTACCATATGATCTATTTCTAGATATGTCAAAGGGAAATGAAAGTATATATCAAACAAAAATGTATATATTTACGTTCTTAGCAGCTTTATTTGTAAAAGTCAAACACTGGAAACAACCCAAATGTCAATCAACTGATGGATGGGTTAAAAAAACTATATCATACCATGAAATATTATTTAACAATAAAAATGGACTACTATACGGGGCTTGGTGGCTCAGCCTGTAATCCCAGCACTTTGGGAGGCTGAGGCGACTGGATTGCCTGAGCCCGCAGGTTCGAGGCCAACCTGGGCAACTTGGCGAGACCTCGTCTCTACAATAAAGTAAAAAATAGCCAGGCGTGGCAGCATGCTCCTATAGTTCCAGCTACTTGGAAGGCTGAGGCGGAAGGATCGTCGGAGCCCAGCAGGTCGACACTGGGATGGCACTCCAGCCTGGGCGAAGGAGTGAGACCCCAACTAAAAAAAAAAAGGAAAAAGAAAAAAGAACTACTAATACATTGTATAACATAGATAAACCGTAAATAATTATGTTGAGTGAAAGAAGTCAGACAGAAGAAAAGTAATACTACATGCTTTAGTTTATAAAAATGTTTATGGAATGAAAACAAATATAGAGTCTCAGAAAGCAGATCAGTAGTTGCCTGAGAAGGTGTGAGGAGTGGGATGAAGAGATAACCAAGACACTAGGAAACATTTGGAAGTATACAAATATTTATTATTTGGATTAGATGGTGGTTTCACAGATATATGTCAAAATTTTCAAAACTTTATATTTTAGGTATGTGTAACTTATTCTATAGGCTCAATAAAGCTGTAAGAAAAATTAAGAAAAAAAAAAACCTTCCTGGTTCCCAATTGATAGCTCTCTCAAAAATGTCATATTAAATTTCATGAATGAGAATACATAAGTTATTTTCCCAACATGGTAACTTGCACTCCCTTGATTGAAATAGAAAGACAATACTTTTTGAGAACATAGTCTTTGCTCACAATTCTTTTTTTGTAAGTGAAAGTTTCTCTCTGTGTTATAATAAATTTAAGAAAAGTGCATTGATATTGGCACATTAGTTACCTTCTAATAAAATCCTAAGAGTTTTTTTCTACCTGGGTCATGGGCAGATGGTAGCCAGACTAGAGGTATCCTCTGCTGTTAGTGTCTTTCTTTTTATTTTTCAAGAGGTAATTTAGACAGATTTGGTATTTTCTTAAAGACCACAGTTACACTGAAGTAGTTACGAGTGTGGGTTTAGAGTCAGCCTCTTGGAGCTCAGATCCCAGTTCTCCTCACCTTTGGCAAGCGAATTAATCTCTCCAAGCTTCAGTTTTCTTATCTTAAAAATGGGGATAATAGTGTGTATCTCACAGAGTTGTTTTATGGGCCAAATAGGATAATACATAAAAACCACCCTGCATAGTGCCAGACATAACACACAAAATGTTAGCTGTTCTTCAAAACACTTGACAAGTCCCCACTGACTATGAGGAAACCTAGAACTGTTCAGCCTGCAATGGTGGGAGGCAAAGAAGGTTAGCAGAGACCACTGTAAAATTATACTTTGGTATATTTCCTTTGTTTGGAGAAATAACACCACACTGCTGGTGTAAAACCAGAGAAATAAACATGGAGGGAAGCCACAGTGTGAGAAATAATAGAGGAACTAGCTAACACTCAGTACAAATAAATAAGCAATCTAAGAAAAAGACATTGGAAACACCATTATCTGTGCCACCAAAGTACTCCTTTAAACTGAAGCAAATTTTTTATTTGAGGGTGGAGGGTGGTTTGTATTTTGAGAATAGATGTGGTAGGTGGAGATAAAAGGGGATTTATAACCATCTAATCCCTGGTTCTACCCTCAACTGCTCACTCAGTGGGAACCCAAGTAGAATCTGGCAGAAAATAGAGCAGCTGGTTTCACAGGCCAGCGTGTAGGCAATGCATGAACTTCTGCATTTGTGTTTTTTCCCTCCATATTCTGTGCTAGGCTACCTTTAGTTGCTTGATCTGCTACCCACACACTCTTGAGTTAAAATGGAATATAATTCTTATATTAATCCAAGTGTTTTTATTTTATGAAACTGTTTCTTGTGGAGACTTTAAAAGGTGAGGCTGAATTCCTTGCATTTCTTTTGTCTACGCCCTGATTTCTTTGGAATAACATCAGTTCTTAGGTTTTGGATATTAAAACATATGCTGATAATCATCATTTAGACTAATCTGACAAATATACCAAAAGGTGACTAACTTCTCTACAATGGAATTATAATAGATAAATATGGGAAATGTCTACCACCTGTACTTCTGTTATATAATGATATATGTTTTGACAGGTCTTCTGTCATTGACAGTTATTCACACTATCACTGGGAAAGTCCAATGCAGGACACTATTTTTATTTCGATTCTTCTTCTTCACCTCACCCCAATTTCAAGTTTATATATATATATATATATTTTGGGACTCTCACTCTGTCACCCAGGCAGGAGTGCAGTGGCACGCTCCCGGTCACCACAGCCTTGACCTGCTGAGTTTAGGTGGTCCTTTCACCTCAGCCTTCCAAATAGCTGAAATTACAGGCATGCACCACCACACCTGGCTAATTTTTTTAATTTTATTGTAGAGAAGGGGTCTCACAAAGTTGCCCAGGCTGATCTTGAACACGCGGGTGCAGGCAGTCCTCTCACTTTGGCCTCCCAAAGTGCTGGGATTTTAGGCATGAGCCACTGTGCCTGGCCTTCAAGTTTATACACACACACACACACACACACACACACACACACACACACACCCATATTTATTTATTGAGTTGGAGTCTCACTCTGTCGCCCAGACTGGATTGCAGTGGCCTCTCCTGGCCACCGCAGCCTCGACCTGCTGGGCTCTGGCG
>NW_007252977.1:212912-246508 GCF_000164805.1 Carlito syrichta | reverse complement strand
CACGCTACCATGCCTGCTAATTTTTTTATTTATAGTAGAGATGAGGTCTTGCCCAAGTTACCCAGGCGGGTCTTGAACTCGCGGGCTTAGGCAATCCACTCACCTCAGCCTCCCAAAGCGCTGGGATTACAGGCTGAGCCACCGAGCCCGGCTAATTTCTTTTCTAATATAGGACACTGGAATTGTTTGTTTTGAACACTAAGTAATTTATTTCAAATCAGTAGAACAAGCACTTACAAATATTTTTACAGAAGAACTTCATGTTTTCTAAGTCTCCACCAAATGAAAGAAAAGCCATCTCCGTCGCTCTTTGGTGTGGAAGTGGATGAGCTGATAGGCTTAAATCCATCAGAGCCCATCCTAGGGATGATGGCTGGGCAATTAGGAAGGTGGGGTCTATTCTTCTTAGACCCCATGGCCTTTTTTACCAAGGGAAGAATTGAATTTCTGAAATGAAGATCAGACTGCCTTGGCAGAAAGAGCAGAGACTTGGATGCTGGGAAAACAACTAACTGTGTACTACAATAATAAAATGTGAACATTTCCCCATATTATTTTTTTTTTTAGATTGGAAAATATAGTTTATTTAGAAAGTAAATTAGAGAGAAGAGAATTCACCTCCCCAAGGTAGGGAAGGGGGCCAAGCTAGGAAACATGGCAGTCATAGCTCAAAGCGCCACGTGGACACATCAGAGTTTAACAAAGCAGTGGACTCCCTATCTTATTTAACTATGAACGTCTTCACAGTCACTGGTGGGGTGTTCCACTCCATGAATATGCTACTCTAATTCTACTAGTTAGGCAAGGAAGTTATTTCAATGTTTTGATGTTATAAATAATACTGAAATAAACGTTTTTGCACATAAGTGTTTTTCTGCCTCTTTGGTTATCGTCTTAGCGTAAATTTACACAAGTAGAATTAATGGGCCAAAGACACATAAATTGTCCTCCAGAAAGATTGTACAAATTTGCACTATACAGGGCGACTTTCAGTGTAAGATATAGAATTTGGATGTTTGTCCTCTCCAAACCTCATGTTGAAATGTGATCTCCAGTGTTGGAGGTGTGGCCTAATGTGAGGTGTTTGGGTCATGGAGGCAGTTCTCTTAGTCATCCCGCGCCTTTGGGAGGCTGAGGTGAGTGGATTGCCTGAGCCCGCGGGTTCGAGACCCGCCTGGGCAGCGAGACCTCATCTCTACAATAAATCAAAAAATCAGCCGGGCATGGTAGCGCATGCCTGTAATTCCGGCTACTTGGAAGGCTGAGGCGGAAGGCTCGCTGGAGCCCAGCAGGTCGAGGCTGTAGTGGCCACTCCGGCCACTGCACTCCAATCTGGGTGACAGAGTGAGACTCCAACTCAAAAAAAAAAAAAAAAAGAATAGCTTGGTGTTCTCCCTCCCTGAGGTAATGACTTCACTCAGGATCTGGATGTTAAAGAGAATGGGACTTCCCCACTTCCTTGCTCCTTCTTTCGCCATGTGACATGCTGCTCTCTTTTGCCTTCTGTCATGATTGTAAATTTTCTGAGGTCCTCAACAGAAGTAGATGCCAGGATCATGCTTCTTGTGCAGTCAGCAGAATGATGAGCCAGAAGAAACCTCTTGTCTTTATAAGTTAAAAAAAAGCAAAGAAAAACCATCTCATTATTGTAGATATCAAAGATGATAGAGTTGTTGGACATGTAGTTCCTAAATTTGATGATTCTACGGACGAATGAATAAGCACATATGAAAACTAAGCAGTGGACTAACTAAAAAAGGATTTTCCTTCAGAGAAATCATGCTTCCTAAAGGGACATTAGCTATGCTGCCCGTACAGAGTTTCTGAAAATGCTCAAATGCTGTTGGAATAATGTTTTCCTTTCCATTACTGTACCTCACCACACTTTTTAATTAAAAAAAACTGACAGCCAATTGATCAATATGTATCTAACCAATTAATGAGTGAAGTAATGTGCTAACTACAACTCCCAGGCAATACTGGCCTACTTTCTTGATACGTTGCAGATTTGTCTTTGGAAGTGGTCCGTTTACCTTTCTTTTGAAGCTATGACATTTCCCCTGCCACCCTTGCCCCGTTCTGGTTCAGTGAATGTGGAGAATGTATGTGCCACTGTCCCACCCTCCCAAGTTTAGCAAGTCCACATTTCTGGTCTCATCTCTGCTCCCTCTTTTTCTTCTTTGTCTACCACCTAATATTTAGTTCTGATAGGACCCTTATTTTCCAATTGGAGCCTAGCTTATCTTGTGTTCTCAAGATGATGTCTAAATGCTTTGTGCGTCTCTTTTGTTGATGCACTTCCTGCTTCTTTTGTACTTCCTTTTGGCAGACTTTTTACTTTGGTGGACTTCATGGTTAAACTTTTGGTGGGATCCAATCAGAATGCTGTAAGCCAATGGGCAAATAGGACATGCAAATGAAATGATTCTGTAAGTCAATAAAAATGTGTCACGTACGCATCCTATAGTAAAGGCTGTGACTTCTGCAGCATTCCTCCGATGAGGAACCAGGAAAAGGACCTGTGTTTTAGGGATAAAAGTGCTGATTCCCCCTGCTTCAGTGTACCTGCCCACCAGACGCCTGATCTTGCAAGACCGTCATTAAAGTCTCGCTTCTGCTGCACTCCACATATCTGTGTCCATCCTTTGATTTTGGACAGGTGAGTTTGTTTCTCACACCTGAAAAACACCCACTTCTGCTGTTTGGGCTTCTTACCACCTAAAGATGGTCCTGAATTGGAAATAAGGAAACTGATTTACAATCCTGACTTTACTAGTCACTCATTGTGAACCCTTAGTGGGTTATTTGGCTTCTGTGGCTTCTGTATTCTCTTCTGTAAAATGAGATTTAATGCTACAGGTCTTAAACTCTTTTCTGGATCTAATATTCTCTGTAACATAAAATAGTCATTTCAAGTAAAAGAGATATAATTGGAAATTTTTGATGCGTGGTCTGTAGAACATTTACTTGTGTTCATTTTGCAAATAGTGCAAACACCATTCTGTGAAAAAACAAACTATTATTAAATAGAACTGTATCCTCGCTTTTAAAAAAACCTTTTTAAAAGAAAAACTTGGGCTTTTCAGCCATCTCTAGTATATTCATGATTTTCAAGAAAGGGGTTTAAGAACTTTGTATAACAAATCATTTCAAATTAATAAAAGCCTACCTCAATATAAATGAGAAGAAATGAATGTCCAATTTATTTTTCTCAAAATTACAGACTGAAGTCTGAGGAATATATAAATAAGCAAGCAAAATAGAATCCATTGGAAAAATCACATCTGTCCACGAACATCACACAAAAAGGCGCATTGTGTGGTCCAGAGAAAGATTACACAGTATCCAAAGAAGGAAGTACTTTCTTTAAGAGAGAGAGAGAGATGAATACCAAACCAAAGAGTTCTGTGAGAAAAATCAAAGACTGGGTGGGTAGAGTAGGAACTAGGGGAAGAATTTAGGCAAGAGGAAAATCCAAAGACAAATAGAGAGTGTTTAACTGTTCAGGATCTCAGGCGCCATCTGAAATAGCAGAAGGAAAAAAAAAATGAGCCTGGGGTGTAATTAAGATAGTCATATTGTGCATGTTGAACAAAATATAATGGAAGCACGAACATGGTGATTTAAGAGAGAATGTTTGATTTTTTCATTCAGTTTCCTTATCTACAATTTAACATTTGAATTCTGAAAACATGCAAAGAACCTTTATGGTAGCTGAATTGTAGTAAGCAGAGTCTGAGTCATCCAAAGACAAGAAACCATGTAAAGATAAAACTACAGGCCCCCAAACACACAACATCCTCAAGTTCTATAAAGTGGGAAGCACTCCCTAATTTGTCAGTGGACAGAGTTACTAGATTTTGGAAGGGTAATCAAGTGTGTGTTTTCAACAGGTGTGACACCTTTCCTGGGGATTTCTGAGAAAAAGAAAAGTAAATGGACACATTTAAGATGAGATTCTTTTTGTGACAGACAGTAGTGGTTAGATTGCCCTCAAAGCTTTTCTTCCTTTCTAACCTCAGTCACAGAGACTGAAAAGTGAGTGTATTCCCAGCCTCCTTTAGAACTGAAGAGGGCCCTGTGGCTCATGAGAGGTAAGCAGATATCTGTTTGGATCTTTCCACACTCCCCTGTTCTTTCTGCTCTAATAAGGACATGTGCTTTCTGGCTGACCACGAGGGAAAGAACGAATGAATTAGACAACAGTTATCACATCACTGGGCCACTGAACCAATGCTACCAGCAGCTTGGCTTCAAATGTTTACTATGTAATAAAAAGATTTCCCCAGTTCTATGTATTTTTATTGCCATATAATAATTTTACATATTTGAGGAGTATATGTGATATTTGGATAAACATATACAATATGTAATGATTAAGTCAGGGCAGTTAGGCTATCTATTGCCTCAAATATTTATCTTTCCTTTGTGTTCAGAACATTACAATTCTTCTTTTCAAGCTATTTTGAAATATACAACAAATAATTGTTAACTGCAATCTCTCTACTGTCTATCAAATACTAGAACTTCTTCCTTCTATCTAACTGTATTTTTGCCCCATTTATTTAAACTCTTGTTATCAGTTTTATCTTTCTTGTAGATTAATACATCCTAATACCCCTACGAGAGAAGCGAATTCTATTCTATGCTTCCATATCATGCCTAGTAGCACTGGTTCCACAGTGAGGTAAGACTTCTTTCATTTCAGGTGTCTTACTCTGCTTTTAATAAAAAATGCAGTCTCTTCCGAGGGCATATATAGATATGTTAATTTGATTCACTATAGTAGCCTTTTTACTATCTCTATATATCCTATATTATGTTATATGCCTTAGATATACCCAATAACTTTTTTTTAAAAAAAGGAAAGTAGAATATTCAATATCTCCAATGACCAAAGAGAGAGAGAGAGAGAGAGAGAGAGAGAGAGAGAGAGAGAGAGAGAGAAAGAAAGAAAGAAAGAAAGAAAGAAAGAAAGAAAGAAAGAAAGAAAGAAAGAAAGAAAAAAGACAGACATGTGCTTGCTGAAGTTACTCATTACTCGGCAATCTTGTGTGATGGAAGGAAGAGGGATAAAGACTGGTCTCAGAAATGTAAGCTTTTGCCCTAAGCAGAAACAGATTAGGGTCACAGAACTTGGCATGTTCCTTTTCCCATATCTTCCTCTGCCCCCTCCCTTATCCAAAGGACAAGCAGAAAGACAAATAGCTCAGTGTCTCTCCTGCCTAAGGAAGCATGCTCTGTGTGGAGGGGAGATGGGGATAGTACTCTTCATGCTTTCTCCACTCCCAGTAGAGATAGAAAGGCAGGGAAGGTGGAAATGGGTCCAGTACCACAATCAGATGGAAGGAACTCACTCTGAGAGGGACTCAGGAGAGGGACTCCAAACTTGCTGCAGCCAGGGAAAGTGAAGGAAAAGCTTTAGTGTAGAAGTAATAGAGTGGCTTAAATGTCATAGGGAACCCATAAGAAATATCAAGAAAACTTTTACAGAATAATCATTTTGGGTAGGAAAAGAGAGGATGATCACCAAAATTGGAGAAGAAAGTGTGAAAAGGTTATTCCTTTTTTTTTCTGCATTTGTGGACAATTGTATTGAGAAGTAGAAATAAAATACAAAGGCTTGAAGGAGTGACTAATTTTTTTTATTTTTAATTTTAAATATGTGGAGTTCAATTCAGGGTTAGGTTATTCTGATGGGCTTATTTTCTCTTTCAGTCACTCAGATTATATTAGCCAGGAAAGTAACTGATTACATAAATGAAATGTACTCATAATGGATATGTTAATTTGATTCACAATAATAACCTTTTTACTATCTCTATATAATGTCATGTTGTATACCTTCAATATACACAAATACATTTTTTTTTGAGTTGGAGTCTCATTCTTGTCGCCCAGCCTGGAGTACAGTGGCATGCTCACAGCCACCGCAGCCTCGACCTACTGGGCTCAGGCGATCCTTTCGCCTCAGCCTTCCAAGTAGCTGGAAATACAGACACATGCCACCATGCCCCGCTAGTTTTTGTGATTTATTGTAGAGACCAGGTCTCACCAAGTTGCCCAGGCTGATCGTGAATCCTCGGGCTCAGGCAATCCTCTTGCCTGAGTGCTGGGATTATAGGGGTGACCCACCACGCCTGACCACATTGTTTTTTTTTGTTTTTTACAGGAAAGTAGACTATTCAAAATCTCCAGTTACCAAGAAAAGTAAAAAAGAAAGAAAAAAATCTTAACCAACATTGGATAAGTAACTATTCATGGAGACATTTGAAGGGCCTAATTAGCAGAAGCCCAAATCTATAAGAGGCATTGAAAATACTAATGGAAAATAGCTGAACTTAGTAGTCAAGCCCACAAAAGGGAAAATAAATTTGAATGAAAATGGCATTCATTGGTGACATCTGTCTTCTGTACTTTCTACACAAAGTCTTAGCAGGGGTAAGAAAAGCTTTGACACAGCCTTCTGCGTTGTTACTCAATAAAAATTATGAAATTTGTGAAGGAGACCACTGTTGCCATAGAACAAGCAGAGATATTTAGGCAAGTCATCAATGATTAACAATAGTAATATTACTTTAATTATATTGTTACCTGTCATCTTATTTGTGCTGAAACAAAATGATGTAAAATAATACTAGTATAAAGCAGTTGATTTACTTCATTTAACTCCCAAACACACTTAAGGTAAACTTTATTAATCATTAAAGAAATGTCACTTCACGTGCAAAGATCTAAGAGTCCTTAAGATCTGAGTTGGAGATCAGAATTCCTTTATTAATTAAGAAAATTTAAACTAACTCAGACATTCCATAGAATGGAAATAATTACTTATATGAATTTTGACTTTTTTTCCCACAGAAATGGTAGTCTCAGTGGTATTTTGGAAATTATTTACAAATTGTCTACAAAGCATCAATTTCCTCTTTTGAGAAAATTAAGTGGATTAATATAACCACTTATATGAAGAGTCAGAGTCGGAGTTGGTTACTCCTCATTTACGCTTTGGTTATCTGTCATCTTTATTAGGTCTTCTTGGCTACCATTGATTGCTGATGAAAGAAGAATTTATAAAGAAAATAAACCCAAACCTGAAGAACTCTGCTGTCAATGGCAGTGCAAATATTTTCCCAGAATGCAAAGTTGAGAAGGCGAAATACACAGCTTAGTTAATATTCTGAACAGCACCGTTTAGTATGATCTAATTGATGGATTTTCCATGGACTCCCTAGAGACTGCAAAAGATTTGACTGTCAGGAAATTTTCTTGTGTTTATTCTTCAATTTTCCTTTCGTATTTTCCAATCATCATTCCCTATTAACATCCCTCTATGGACCACCTTAAGTTTTTCCTCATTTTAATGGCATTTATAACTCTTTAAAAAATATTTCCGTGTTATTTGTTATCCTGCCAAATTACACATTTTCTTCATCTCCACTCATAGCTTAATTTCTCCATTTTAAAACTCATCAAGTATTTAAGTATGCATGTTTTCAAAATGTCAGACATGAATGTACTAGAGTCACCTGAATGATCTACAGAGTGCTCATTTTACAGAAATTGTGCAACGATAATAAAATCTGGGATTCCATATAATTTTTCATTGTTGTATTTAACCATGGGTCCATTTTTTAAGCTCATAAATATTTGTTCTTACATAATTTGTGTCCATGGAATTCCCCCCTCAACCAAGTATTTAGTCTTTACATTAAAAAAAAAATTCAGGGGGTACACAAGCATGTTTGTCACATGGACATATTGTGTAGTGGTGGGAATTGGGTCTCAGGAGGTCCATTCTCTACATAGTGAACAGTGTGCCCCAGAGGTAATTTCTGAACTGTAACATCACTCCCTGCCTCCCCCTTTATGGGTGTCCCCGGTGTCTATTATTTCCACTTTTGTGACCATTTAGCTCCCAAATATGAGTGAGAACATGTGGTGTTTGGTACATTCTTAAACTAATTCTTCCAGTCTGAATTTTCTTGTGCACTTGCCTAAGAGGTGACTTCTGGGCATTTGGTAGCTGCTATCAACTGTGAGAGGCTTTGAAGGCCCCCTTGAAGATGTGACCCAAGGCCTCTGGGCCCTAGGCATCTTTCAAGATTTCTGGTGAAATGCTAATTATTTGGTCTCTGATTGGTGAGAAAAAGGCATATTTTAAAAAAAAATCAGATAACACAAGTTTTATAGCTTCATAATTCATAGAAAAAACCAAAGTAGTAGAGATCTTTAAAAACACAGTAGTGTGATATAGGACAATAACTTGCTTAATTTGAGGGTTCTACAGAATCAGGTTTTATTTTTCCTTTAAAAAAATCACAGCCCCAGGAAAAGCTTCTTTTGGGTTCTAAGCCTTGTGTGATGTGTGTTGTCTGTATCCAAAACAGCAAAGTGGACACACTCTGCTCTCTTAACATTTTTGATGTATTTGTTATTGCTGTGGCATATTGTTTCTGGGATTTCCTCATGACATATGCACAGATAATCCTGGGGTAATTCTTTGGGGAGTAATTGTCATTCTTCTTTCCAGATGACTGTAAGAATTTTGTACACCAGAAAAACCTCTGTTGGAAGGAGATTTGGACTGTTCGTTCTGAGGGTAACCTTTCAAGAAAAATATGGGGCTTTTAACGTATTCGAAAGGAGAATCTCTTCCGTCATCAGTTGTGTTGGGCAAAACTGTGGCTCATTTTAAAAGAGGTTTGGCAAGATTAGTGATATGTACAATGGTTTAAATAAAATATACAACTATGGCCTGTTATCTTCTTATTCAAGGCAGAATAATCTTAGTCATGAAATTTGGGGAGGAAAAAATTAGCATAAAAAAGGACTTATTCATTTCAAGAAATGAAGAGTTAATTGTTTTTGCAAGTATTGATATCCTTTCTTCTTCTTAGCCCACCAATCAGCCATGGGGTTGATTGTGCCCTTGCCTAAGAGAAGTCTTCTGGGTCTTTGGTAGCTGCTATCACCTGTGAGGGACTTTGAAGGCCCCCTTGAAGATGTGACATAAGATCTTTGGACTGTAGGTATCTTTCAAGATTCCTTGTGAGATGCTAATTGATTTGGCTTATAATTGGTGATTAAAAGTCATTATTTATTTATCTATCTATTTTAGATAATATAGTTTATTTAGAAAGTACATTAGAGAGAGAGAGAAAGAGGTGATTCACCTCCCCAAGGTAGGGGAGGGGGTTGAAGCTTAAGAAAACAGGGCCTGGCCACAACTCAAAGAGCACATGGCCACACCATAGCTAAGCAAGACAATGGTCAAAAGATATTTTTTTTTAAAAAAAAATCAGATAACACTTAAACTATATAACTTCAGAATTCTTTAAAAAAATCAAAGTTGTAGAGATCTTTAAAAACACAGTAGTGCAGTATTGGACTAGTTTGCTTAATCTGAGAGTTCTACAGAATCAGAACTCTCAGATTATTTTCCTTAAAAAAAAAAGAAAGAAAAAACACAACCTCAGGAAAAGCTTCCTTTGGGTTCTAAGCATTTTACAAATCTAGGGCGTCTGTGTGAAGTATCACTTGCTTGTTTATTGAGTGTTTCCCTAAATGACTAGTGTCATCTCTCAAAGGTCATTAATATTCTTCTCCAAAGGTTCCATCTGTCAGAATTGGTGAAATGTGACCCAGTATAAATAGGGTGAGGTATTTTCATTGGTTCCTGTGGTCTACCCTGGCTTGCTGTTGCTCCCAAGGGGAGACAGAAGTTCTGTTCAAGACCATTAGAAAGTTTCTTGGCTCCAAGTGTCAAACCAGGAGCAGAGATGCAGCAGTTTTCAAAGGAAAACAAAACAAACAGTTGATACATCTATCTCCTCTTCTCTTCTAGTGATTATTCTATCATTTCCTCATTTAAATTTCACTCTGTCACCTTTGTTTGAACTAAAGTTTGTGTTCATTTGGAGCCAATAAAAACTACAAGAAGGAAACATCTGTATTGTTCAGTAACTAATGCTACTATGATAGTCCAGCAAAGTTACAGTCTAAGGATTTAGCAGATAATATTTTCAAGGCAGAATAAAATTTGTTACTATGTATAGCTATTAATTGCACATACATGAAATTCGATTTTTATCTAATTTGTTTCGTACTGCCTTCTATTTTATGACATTTTAAATATATAATATTCTATAGCATTTGATCCTTGAAGCAATTGAAAGATAGGCATATTACATGGATTTAGTTTAAGACATATAAATAACTAGTAGAAGATCTGACACAAGACCTTAGCAAATTCCTTATGAAAATTATCTGCCCATGTTAGAAAATACGGTTAAGTTGTGATGAAGTGAATTATTTAGGAAATTCTCACAAACTTGCTGCTAGGCATTTTAAATTATATACAAGCTTTCTAGAAGGCAATTTTTAAAACTTGAAGTTTTCAGACCCTTTGAGCAGAAATTCTGTTACTACAAACATAGTCTAAGTAAACAATTAGGTATTTGCACGAAGACTTCACTACAAAGAGGTCTTCTGTAGCACGGCTCACATGTGATTTAGAGTAGTAACAACAGAACTAGCTTCTATAACAAAGAAATCCAAAAGTTTTATGACTTAACATACAGAAAAGTGTATTTCTTGCTCACATAAATCCAAAATGGAAACTGATAAGTGTGCGGCCATCTAATTATTCAGATACTCAGAGACTCAAACCTCTTCCATCTCAAGACTTCTCCATCTCTGGAGTCCTCTGCAGGAGAGTCTTGGCCCTCGACTGGCCTATATGAAAAAGAATAAGGAGGTCATATAGAAGATGTTTCATGCTGGATCTGTAAGTGGCATAGATCCCTTCTGCTCACATTTCACTGGCCAGACATGGTCTCTGGTCGCCCCACAGTGTGGGGAGCTGGGATGTGAGCTCCAGCTATGTGCTCGGGCAATAGAAGAGACAGATTTTGGTGAACAAGCAATAGGCTCTCAATATTTTATAAATGTGAATACCTTTTTTTTTTTTGAGTCAGAGTCTCACTCTGTCACCTAGGCTGGAGTGCAGTGGCACGCTCACGGCCACTGCAGCCTCGACCTGCTGGGCTCAGGCGATCGTTCTGCCTCAGCCTTCTACCATGCCTGGCCATGAACACATTTCTACCATAGCCATATGGTAGAAATTGAGTAGTTATCAATTTTTTAAAAACCCTCTAATACAATGAGATGTTCTTGACATATTGAGTGAAAAGCATCTGTTACAGATAACATTTTTGTCACAAGTTTTACTGTTCTCACGGCCATGGTTTATGAAGACCATTTAGTTATTGAAAGCTGACAGAGCAAAACTTAGAAGACGCCACCATATCGGCAGTGTCATACTTCCTGCTTTCTCAAACTTTCCTTCTTTTTCTTTTTCCTTCTATGTGCTTAGTAATGAGAGCATGACATGTAGAAAGATTTCACCCAATGGAATCTGCCAGATATAGGTTTGAATATGGATTTTGTCGTTTATTAACTGAGTTGACTGAACCCAATTAATCAATTTATATGAGGTTTTATTTCTTTTTATTTTGTAAAAAACATAATAATATACTTCATGAGGTCACTGCAAAATTACATATGTAATACACTTAGCAAAGTGTCTGGCACATAGAATATACTTTTAAAATCCTTCAAATAGCCAGACTCGGTGGCTCAACCTGTAATCCTAGCACTTTGGGAGGCTGAGACGAGTGGATTGCCTGAGCCTGGGTTCGAGACTCTCTTGGGCAATTTGGTGAGACCTCATCTCTGCAATAAATCAAAAATTAGCCAGGCGTGGTAGCACGCCCCTGTAGTTCCAGCTACTTGAAAAGCTGAGGTGGAAGGATAACCAGAGCCCAGCAGGTCGAGGCTGCGCTGGCTGGGAACATGCCACTGCACTCCAGTCTCAGTGACAGAGTGAGACTCCAATTCAAAAAAAAAAAAAATCCTTCAAATAGTATAGTGATATCAATGATCATTTTAATGATATTATGTAGCAAGTTGGTTTATGCCAAGCATGTAGATAGTAATCTGTTAAAAACATATTCAATTGGACTACAATTTTCACTGTTCTTTTTCCTCAGCTTCCAATAGTTTAATATATTTTGTTGGAAAGTTTTTCTTAAAATCCAGCAGTTTCTGACAAGCCTTCCAAAGTGTATATCACGAGCTAAGAATATATATTCTGGTTTTTGAATAAATATTTAATTTTAATTTTAATTATACAGAGGGTGCCAAAATGTATACACATTTTTAAGAAAGGAAAAACCATATTAAAATTGTAATACATATTAATATATACTGATACCCAAAGATGAATACAAATCACATTTGACTTCTGCAATTACAAGAGCTGCTCAAAGTGGTTGCCATCAAAGTCAAGACACTTCTAGTTATGGTGAACTACTGCAGGACTTGTTGCTGTGTGAGCCCTCCTAGATCTTCCTTTGTGCACATCACACACAGTTCCATGCGTCTCAAATTCAGCACGAATGCATGCAGTTGTTAGGCATGTTTGAGGTTCTGTTGCATACTCGTGCCTCCATTGTCGTTGTACTTCCACAGTGGTCTCAAATTCAAATGCCACTTCAAAATGATCTTGTGTTCCTCAAATGACAACTGTGCTTCAGCCATTTTCTTTGACTGTCCTGCCTGTCGCATTGGTGACACTTGCATTCATTTGATTAACGCTATCTTTTGAGCAAACGTCATACTCACATTACTGCTACAATTCAATTTAACTTTGACAAGTAATACACAGAAAACATCTCTTAAAAGATGTATTTTTTTTTTTTTTGGCACTCGTGGTATTTGACATCGGGAAGTGCTTCTGTTCTTGACTAAATACTGTGAACTGCCTTTTCAAATTGAGGTGAAAGAATGTGCATTTTGGCAGACACTGTGGATTGCCTCCCACAGAGCCATTTTCTCCCCAACCCTCAACATTAGCAAAGTCTGCTTCTTACTATGGAACATGAAAATGTCAGACTCTGGCTATCTCAATATTTCTTGCCACTTGAGCATAGGCACGTGATCCAATTCTGTACAGTGGACCTGAGGAAAAATCTACCGATGAGGTCTCAGAAAGCTATTCTTTTGGGAGTGACTTGACTGTGGTCTCGGTTATCTAAACTTCCCTGCAGTATGCCTTTGTTGTCCTGTCTAGAGGTGGAGTCTATTTTCTGAGCTAAGAGTGTTTTTCTGAGCTAAGATATTTGTATGATAGATCTCTCTTCAGAAGACATGCAGAAGACATGACATAGTGTATACAAAAGTGGAAAATCTCATATAAGAATTCAGTTGTCTGCCTCCAAAATTAGTAGTGTCTCCACTGAGTACAGGTGTGGCTTATATGTCCATTACCTCTATTTACTCTATCCTGGAGGAGAAATCACTTCTAGGAAATACTTAAAATTTCTTACATTAGAAATTTATTACTTCAGAATGTCTTATTCTGTTTTACTGTGTTCTTTTTTTTTGCAGGAGCAATCTCCATCAAAAGAATATGGATGACAATGGGTAAATACATATTTGGTGATTATGTTTTTATCTTTAGTATTATAAACTTTGTCAGTCTATTTTTGGTATTGGAAGTATAAATGAAAAGAAACTATAAGCACAAAACAAAACAGATCTTTCCTTGCAAAAGAAACAATGACATGATGGCTTTTCTTTCTAGTCAAAACAACTTGCCAAGGTGCTATTTTAGTTTGCTCCTCAGTTAATAACAGTAACAACAAAAAAAGAATCTCATGATTACATACAGAAACAAGCCAGAGACTTAAATGAAAATAGAGCCTTCTACTAATTCAGTCAAGTAAGTTTGAAACTTCATTTCAATGTGGATTCCTTTTGTGAGCCTCTCATAGTTGGTCACTTCCCCTGTATGGAGTCCATTGTAGTATCTAGTTTCAACTCTGCCTCTTGAAGGCATTGTACTTGGCTCTCTCGGCCTTTCACTTTATAGCAGTGCAGCAGCTTATTGTGGCTGGCATCAGATTCAGGCAATCTTAAATGGCATCTGCTATTGTTTCCTGGGGGAATTTGCTCTTCATGGGTTGTATTTCACTAATAAATGTATGCTGACAGCAAAGGCTTTGCAGGATGGAAAAAAACTAGGAGCTAGAAATTTCACAAGCAATTCATGAAACAGGGTTAAGGGTAACATGTTACATACATCTATTTATAGAAGAAGAAGATATCATTTGCAGATTGAATGCCTGGTGTTTTTCTGTGCACTATCATTCCTCTAGCCATGTTTAGATGGTTGACTCATGATCTATACAATATTTTAAAAATCAATACAACTTGAGTCAGAAAAACTCAGGTTCAAGTCTTTTCTGCATTTGGTGTGATGTAGGGACTAATTAGAAAAGGCAGGTTAAGTGATTAAGGGACTTTTTAGAAATCAGTGAAAGAATTATATTCAATAAAGAATTGCTTTTCATAACTTTTGATGACTCTGGAGAAATAACCTGTATTAAGTGAGAGTCTACTAATGTCAAGAAGAAGAGGTAAAGTGATACCCAAAGAAGTTGCTTCTTATTAGCAAATATACCTTTTGGATGATTAAGCTTTTAACTCTGAGTAGTACACTTGTATTTTTCTATGATAATAAAAAAATGCTGAGTTTATTCTCTCACTTAACCTCACACAGAGGCTGGCCCTGACCTTAACAAGTCACTGTTGCTTGGAATTTAGCCCTTCTGTAAGAGTGTGAGTTCCCAAGCAATGACAGTCATCTGTGCTAAGATAGGAGTTAATTTCCCAGTACCTGGTCTTGCCACAGGAACATAGGAACAAGTTGGAAGAAAAGAGCGAGTTCCTGGCCATTCTTTGCACTGGAAGGCACAAGCTTCATTATCGCTAAATTATAAACAGTTTTGCTTTGAATAATTTCAACTATAAGCCTATTCCTTGTACCTTTATAAAAATTTAAAATTATGATGTTATTAACTATTAAATTAGCTATAGAACAATGCTAAGCTAGGGACATTTGTTAGACTAAACAGACAAGGCAAATATGAGCTAATAAGCTTTGGGTAAGGTGAAGATTTTTAGGCCAACACTAAAAAAAATGAGGCTAATAGTGAATGCTAGATGGCTACATGTATAGAAGAGCAAAGAAAATAACAAGGATTAGAAAAGTAGCAGTTTGGTTACAAAGCAAAGTGCACATGGGGTTTTAAAATGTATCCTCTGGTACTTAACTGAGTAGCAAAATGGCCCAGGCTTGTGTCATGGGAGGAGTTCTGTGCTCTTCACTGTAAACACCTTCCAAAATGTGAGGTAAACCTTGAAATTATGGGCAAAAGTTTACTGAAAGAAAAGTTACATTGGGAAGCCGTTGCTCCATTCCTTAGTAAGACAAAAAAGAACAGCTGGTTATGTGACAAGCACTAATACAGTGGTCCTTTTGCTTTCTGGTTTTATTTCTCAAGTATGAGAAACCATCAGGACTTTATAACGAATCGGTATAAGGTATCTTTCATCAATTTCTTTGATCTGATATTGAGCAGACTGTCTGTGAGGTTTGTGTGGGAAATTATACTACTTAGGAGAACCTGACGTTTGTGGCAACTCAGAGAACGTCCTCCTGCTCTTTAGGGCTGATCTCATAGCAAGCTATCAGGCATTTTGAAAGAATTAGAGCCATTTGAGGCAATATCATATGAATTTTGGGAACTCAGCAAATTGGAAATTGTACCGCTTCATACAGGAAATATAACTAGAGGGTTTCATCTTGTATATATATTAAAAAAGAACTTTTCTGCTTTTAATTAACTGTTCATTTCCTTTGCAGCATGTGGTTTCAGGCAATCAAAGAGATTATTTGTAACAATGCCTATGGTTTACTAGTTTATTTCATTAAAGCATCATTTTAATGAGTCTAAATTTCAGATTCCTCCTCAAGTAAGCCAATAATGCACTCTGGCTTGGAACCTATAACTCTACCCAGATTCAGCCAGTCATCTTATAAAACTGTTCCCTGAGACTAATTGAGTATGGATGGATGGATCAGTGCAAACACATTCTCACCACTCCCTGTAAAATCCATTCATGCCCGATGATGTGTCAGGAGTGGTTCCTTCATAAAGGAAGGACAGCCTCTTAGTATAAATGTTGCAGAGCCTAGTGGTTGAGCACATGGGCTCTTTAGACAAGATATCTGAGTCTACCTTGGCTCCAAGCTCTCTAGTCATGTGACAGTGGGCAAATTGCCTTTCTGCCTCAATGCCTCCATCTAAAAAATAGGTCAGATAATAGGATGTAATTTATGGAGTAGTTGCAAGGATTAACTAAGATGATATATTTAAAGTTTAGTGTCCTTTCTGGCATTTTAGAAACTGCTCAATGTTACTACAGAAAGTTTGCTGTTTAAGAAAGCTGCACTTCAACCGTCATGAAGGTTGTGGTACTCAGAGAATCATATTCATTTTTCTTGTGACCCTGTGTGTTTGAGTTCAACTCCAAGGGTGATTACTATGGATTCAACACGGGCAGTCTTCTCTGGCAGGTCTGGAAATTCATTCTTTATGAAATGTACTAAGTTGCATATGACCTGCCACCGGCTAATTGCGATTTAAATGGACGCAAATGGAAGCCCAGACTTCTATCCCACAGCTGAGTGAGTCAGGGTTTCCAACACAGCAAACTACTTGTTTATGGAATAAACAGTTGAAAGCTCTCTCTGTGTGGTATTTTTCGGTTTTACCTGAAATGTGTTACTGAAACCAGTGGTGCTCTGAGAGAGAGAGGAATTTAACCATGAAAAATCTTATCTTAATTTTTTTCACAAGTATCTTGTGTCTTAACAATCTCAGGAATTTTATTGGCAGGTTGTCATGAACCTTCTGTTGCAGAGATTGGAATGCACTACTGGATGAGGCAAACAGATGGTGTGGATCAGAGATTTTCCACTTTCTACTGAGAAATTTGAAAAGATGGAGGAAAATTAGAAACACTGGTAAAGGAGAGTAAACTTCCAGATTCCTTATCAATTAAAACTATTACCTGAGGCAAAAGTTGCTCTCCAAATGCACACATATTTTAAGTGCTCAAATCATTCTGCTAAGGGTAAAAGTGAAAAATTATATAGTATGGGGAACGGTTGCAATTTTGTGATGTAGACTATAGCATCCTCCTTAGAATCTACATTTTTTAGCATTGGATCTATTTCTAAATAATTCAACTCTGAGATATCACCACATATAAAAGATACAGAACTGAGATGTGTTATCTTTAATTATATTTGCAAACCTCCTTAAACAGCACTATTAAAACCAAAAGGCTTGAAGCCCCAGCACAGCTTTGGTCAAGCCACTTGGGTACCACAAATTCCAGTCTTTATTTTTCCTTTCTGTATCATAGAAACGATGCATTTAGGGCAAAATAATAATCCTACATTATACTTATTATTTATTAAAAGGGTATTTATTAGAAGTCCAGCATCACTATTCTTCAGAAATTATCTTTAAAAAAGCCTTTCTTTTTTGGTGAGAGAAGGCTAGTCCACAAGACTAGGTGCAGAGTTTTCAAGATGAATAATTAACAAATGGGAACTTACAAGGGTTGTATGGTAGGGGAGGCAGAATAATGGCCTTTCAAAAATGGCCATGTTCTAATCCCTGGAACCTACAAGCATGTTACTTTCACAGCAAAAGGGACTTTGCAGATGTGATCAAGTTAGCAATCATGAGATGGGGCAATGGTCCTATAAATTAGTCAGAGTTCTCCAGAGAAATATATGTGTGTGTGTGCATGTGTATGTATGTATGCGTGTATATGTGTACATATATATGTGTATACACACATTCATATATATATATATATATATATATATATATATATATACAGGAGACAGAAAGAGAGAGAGACAGAGAGAGGGGGAGAGAGAGAGAGAGAGAGAGAGAGAGAGAGGTTTTAAGAAATTGGCTCAGGTGATTGTGAAAACTTGATGAGTCCAAAAAAAAATATCTGATGGGGTAGACCAGAATAGATCAGTAGGCTGGAGACTCGGGGAAGAGTTGCAGTTCAAGTTCAGAGTTCAATTTCTGGCAGAATTCCTTCTTGCTTGGGAGAGGTCAGTCTTTGTTCTATTAAGGCAATCTCCCTTATTCAAAGTCCATCAGTTTAAAATGTTATCCTCACTCAAAACACAACTTCACAGAAACATCCAGAATACTTGACCAAATATTTGGGCAAAACTGAGTTAATAAATATGTGGCTCAGCTGAGTTGATAAATAAAAGTAACTGTCACAATTTGAATCACTTGGATAAGTTCAATGTAATCAAAAGAGTACTTACAAATAAAAGAGGGAGGTGGGGGTGAGAGAGTCAGAGTCAGAGAAGGAGATATGATGACCTGCAGAAGCAGAGATTGTAGTGATGTAATTAGTTGCTTGAAGATGGAAGGGGGCTATTAGCCAAAGACTGTAAGCAACCTCTAGAGGCTAGACAAGGCAAGAAAAGAATTATCCCTAGGACTTCAAGAAGAAACACAATCCTGCTGTCACCTTAAATTTAGTCCTTGATTTTCCTCTGGGTATTAGGGAGGAAGGGGGCACATAGCATCACAAAAGTTAAGGATCCTAAACCAGGGGAAGTGAGGGCCTGTTGGAAGTCCATACTTCATCTTCCTTAAGCCTGCTTGTGTAACTAATCCTGAACTGTATCCCACATATTTATAATAATAAAAAAGATTAGTCTTTGAAGACCTATTTTGGACTTTTGATCTCTAGAATTATAAGATAATAAATCTGTGTTGTTTTAAGCTACTAAATTTGTGGTAATTTTTTACAGTAGCAATAGGAATCTAATACATGTAGAAACCAGTTGACAAGCTGTACTCTTGAGAACCCAGGGTCTTAGAATACACTTGCTCTGGTGAATATAGAAGCGTCTGGCATCTATTGTCACTCCAGTGGCTGTCAGTGTTTCCAGTCAAATGGATCCAGTCCCTGATCTCCAAGGGCATCCTCCAAGCCTTCCTGCCTCTATTGTTCTACTAAGTGCTCTTACTTTTCTTACATCCTCTTGTTTTTCTGTTCAATTTCTTCTCCAGACAGTGGGTTCACGTTTTTATAGGTATGTTATTGTCTTTTTGTCCTATATTATAGTCATTTAGCAGAGAGAAAAACAACCTATCTTGGTTTAGCTGTGGAAAACTACACACTTTTTCTGTGAACTAAGGTTTTAAGTGCAAATAAGCCTCAAATCTATCCATTGCCTAGAGTTGAGATGAAAAAGTTCAATTTCAATTCGGTAAACATTTGGTGAATGGCTGCTATTTTCAAGGCATGGAGTTGACTGAGGAAAAATATGAAAAAGAATAAGGCCTTTTTCCAGGGAGCTCACAGCTCTGTGGGTATAGCAGGTAAGGGCATAAGAACACAAGGTGTGATAAGGGCTATATAACTGTTATTAAATGGAAAGAATAGAGCTTTGGGATCAGAGGGCTTGATTATTTATATTACATATATGCCAATATTTACATTTGTTGCATGTTAGTCTTTATTTCCTCATATCAATGAAAAATCAAATTTTATCTAAATAATGTGCAAATAATACCTAGTTTGCAAATTGTTGTGAAGATAAATGAAATGATCGATTGGCAGATTTACTGATTAATAAATACATGCTGGGTGCCTACTATGTGTTGGACACTATTCAAAGTTCTAGCAATATATTTGTGAAGGAGACAAAGTTTCAGTGATTCTGCATCATATAACAGGAAAAGACATACAATATTCAGCTAAATGAATAAACATAATATCAGTCAATAAAAAAATACTATAAAGTTAAAAAAAAAAAGAGCAAGGAATAGGATCGCAGAATGACTCGGGGAGGAAGAGGAGGGGAGGGGCCAAGGAGGAATATCCCCAACATCAGTGCACAGCTCCTGACATCAAGGACTTACCACAGAGATGTAAGTTCCTATCATTTGAGGAAGGGATTCCAGTCTGTGGCTTTTACAAAACCGAATGGAGTGTTGAAGTGACAGCAGGGACAGACTTGGAGCTGAGAGAAGAGAAGGTACATAGACACGAAGAGCCCCACGTGTGTGTTATTTCTGAGAAAGTGCCCCATTTCCCACATTTATCTGACCATATTTGGGTTCTGTTTTTAAGAGGTTGTTCATGTTGCTTGGAGCTTTAGCCTAAAGCTGGGAAGCATCCTCTCCCCCAGTGATTGAACTGATGGCCTCTGCAGCTTTTCATACCGCAGCCAGCCCTGAAAGTTTGGGCCAACTTGTTGACCCAGGAAGCTGGACCACCAGACGGGTGCTCTGTAATCAAGTTCTATCTCCATTTCCTCTGTAACATTCCTTTTTTCACTCTCTCTTTTAAAAAATTTGACTGCCTTTCCAGTAGAATGAAGCCCTTCTTGATTGCCATATTTGCCTGGCTTGTTTTAATACTCTTAATTTGCTAAGTTAGAATTTCCAGGACAAACTCAGTTTGAGGGGGAAAAAAAGGCAGGGGGGTGGGGGAGGAGGAAAGAGAGGGCAGGAGAGGGCAGGGATGCCTTTGGCTTGCCACAGGATGTGCAGACTCTCTCACCAAAGGAAAAGCAAACAAACAGGCCAACTCCCTGAATCATGGGGCAAACCCAAGGCTGTTTCAGACAGCAGGGAATTCCTAAATGCTGACTGTGTGGCTAACCTACAGAATGTACTAAATCACAGCCCAAACCTTAATTTTCAGTTCTTCGGAGACATAATTTTTCTTACAATTTTTTGTTTGTTTGTTTCCTTGAGGACAAAGGACAGACTTACTATTTTATCCCTATCTTTTCTCATCTCTGTGAAAATGTCAAGTTCTCACCATCTGAGCTTTCCCTTTTCAGGAGCAGAAGCTGTCCTTCAGCTTTCTTCTCTCTCAAACTTTTCTCTCCTTCTGTCTTCACTATTTTTTGAAGGAATTATCTACTCATATTTCCTCCATTGCCTTATCACTTACTCGTTTATAATTCAGTTCTAGCAATCTGGTTTCCACTTTTGTTAGTCTACTGAAATTATTTCTTCACATGTCAAAATGTTATCAGCTTGATAATTTTGGTTGCCTGCTTAGAGTTCTTTTCCTTTTTGACCTTCATGTCATCTGAGCTCCCATTCATCTCTCTACCTCTAGGCTTATTATATTATTTTAATTCTTTTAAATCTAGAATATACACTCAGTAAAATTATATTTTCTTCCTCCAAAAATATACTTTTTTTGAGATTTCATTTTTGACCTTCTTATCTTTTCTTTCATTTGGCATTTTTAATCTATCTTAGTAGGTCTAAACTTTCTCTGGAACTCTAGATCCAAATCTCCAACTACCTAAAAGACATTTCCATCTGTATTTTCTCATCAACTCAATTTTAGCACATTGAGGGTGTGGTTCATTGTCTTCTTCTGATGCCTCCAATCCGGTCTGTAAACAAAAGTCTCATAATTAATGCATTTTTTTCAAGCACCCCTTGTAGATGAAAAATAATACATGAAAACAAGACATTCAGTGCACTTTGATTGCTAGTGTTTTCTCATTTCAACTGTTTTCCTGGTAATGTTTTTTTTTGTGTGTGTTTTTTTTTTAGTTGGAGTCTTACCCTGTCACCCAGGCTAGAGTGCAGTGGCATGCTCACGGCCATCGCAGCCTTGACCTTTTGGGCTCAGGCGATCCTTCCGCCTCAGCCTTCCAAGTAGCTGGGACTACAGGGACTTGCCACCATGCCTGGCTAATTTTTTTTTTTTTTAGTTGTTGTAGAGATGAGAACTTGCCATATTGCTCAGCCTGGTCTTGAACCCCTGAACTCCAGCAATCCTCTCGTCTCAGCCACCCAAAGTGCTGGGATTACAGGGGTGAGCCAGTGTGCCTGACGTCTCCTGGTATTATTTTAAAGACAGTTTGGTACACATTTTTAAGAGTGAGTTGTAATCCAGGAATTCAAGAGAGTTTGAAACCTGCTTCTAGAAGGTCCTTTAGAAGAGCTACATTATTTTAATCCTGTTATTCTATTATGAAAACTTACCACACTTCTTCATGTGCTAAGTTTCTAAGTAAGTTTTCTTAGCTTGAAAAATATTTGATCTTTTCTTGTTTGTAAATTATTTTGTGAATATCATGATTCTCTATCCAGCCTGGAGAAGACTGTGAAGATAATGAATATTAAAAAAATATATATCCCTATTAGTTTTCCCGTCTCACCATCACCTGATACCCTGTTGCACAAACATCAGGTTTAGAAATTGTTTTTCTTTCCTGGTCTCCAGCTGCTGTTCCACCAAGCACTAAGTGAGACTCATGCAGCTTGTCAAAGGCAGGGTTTCCTGTCAATAGCAGGGAGGAAGCGGTGCTTCTGGATGAACCCTCATTGTCCAGGGCTGGAACAGTGATCACCAGGCAGTGATAAGAGCCTATTTCAACCTGCAGAATCTGCACAAAGCTGGCTAACCTTGTTAGGGAGAAGAGGAAAGAAGGGACGGTCACAAATCGGGTTGGGAACACTATTTCTTTTCTCAGCTTCTCACATCCCAGCAACCAAAAGAATATAAAACTCACTGAGTAAGATGAATTTTTTCAATAGTTAGAATGTTTATCTTGCCAAAGCTTTATATCATTTCTTTGTGAAGTGAATATAAGTTATATCATGGGTGACAAAGGAAAGAATAAATGTCTCTTAATTTTTAATAAAAAATCAGGGGCCGGGTTTGGTGGCTCAGCCTGTAATCCCAGCACTTTGGGAGGCCGAGATGAGTGGATTGCCTGAGCCTGCAGGTTCGAGACCCCGCCAGGGCAACTTGGCGAGACCTTGTCTCTACAATAAATCGGAAACTGGCCAGACATGGTAGTGCACGCCTGTAGTTCCAGCTACTTGGAAGGCTGAGGCAGAAGGATCGCTGGAGCCCAGTAGGGCGAGGCTGCGGTGGCCAGGAGTGTGCTACTGCACTCCAACCTGGGCAACCGAGTGAGACTCTGACTCAAAAATAAAACATAACAAATAAATAAATAAATAAATAAAATTTAAAAACCAAGATTATGTATGTGTTCTAGATTGTGTTTGATTTTTATTCTTTGTTTTTGAGTCGAGGTCTCACTCGGTCTCCCAGGCTGGAGTGCAGTGGCATGCTCACAGTCACTGCAGCCTCCACCTGCTGGGCTCAGGAGATCCTTCTGCTTCAACCTTCCAAGTAGCTGGAACCACAGGCATGCACCACCATGCCTGGCTGATTTTTTTTTTAATTGTAGGGACAAGGACTTGCCATGTTGTTCAGGTTGGTCTCGAACCCCTGAGCTCAGGTAATCCTCTCACCTTGGCCTCCCAAAGTGCTGGTATTACAGGTGCGAACCACTGTGTCTGGCTTATTCCTTCATTTTGAAGCAATTCACAAATTTTGTGCCTTCCACTTAAGAAGGCCATACCACGGAATCGCCTTATGTTTCAACTTTAGATATTCCTCATTCCCATCTTATTTTTGTTTTCTCCATGGGGCCTGACTGTAAAAGATGCTCCTTGGGTATTTGTTGAATATATGCTTAACACCATGAAAGACATATTATTGGGTTTGTCTTTCCTTCACTTAAAACTTGGCATAATTACCATATTTCTCAGTTATTTAAGAATTTGCATTTAGTATGTTAAACGAAAACCATTATTCGATTTTTCAGATGACAAAAGCTAAATTTTTTTTGTGTGTGATGATATGTCAGGGATCTAGATAGATAACAAGTACACTAACAGTAGTCTCTGACTTTGGCTGTTATTTCCACTCGCCTATGATCCTAAAATAGAATGACAAGATTACCATGGTTTAAACAATTGTTTTGGTAAGAAATATAAACTTAGTGATAAAGCTGAGAGGAAAACACAAGGGACAGCTAAAAGATGTTTTGGATGTCTCTACCTGCCCCAGAGGCTGACAGTGGCATGGCACCCATATTCAAAAGCATTTTTTAGATTGAACTTGACACCTTGTGAAGTTATATCTAAAATGCTCCCTATCATAAAATTCTATTTAAAATCAATAAGGATTAAAATGATCCCAAATCCAGGTGAATTGTGACTGAGAACTATTTTCTAGGCAGACGTAGGAAAGCAAAACCAAACCAAAACCAAAAATTGTCTTCCTCCCTACCTCCCTCCCTCCCTCCCTTCGTCCCTCCCTTCCTTCCTTCCTTCCTTCTTCCTTCTTTCCTTCCTTCCTTCCTTCTGAGTTGGAATCTCACTCTGTTACCCAGGCTGGAGTGCAGTGACATGCTCATGGCCAATGCAGCCTCGACCTGCTGGGCTTAGGTAATGCTTCCACCTCAGCCTTCCAAGTAGCTGAAACTATAGGTGTGCGCCGCCACCACGCCCGGCTGACTTTTTTTTTTTTTTTTTTATTGTAGAGACTAGGTCTTGCCATGTTGCCCAGGCTTGTCTCGAAATCTTGGGCTCAGGCAATCCTCTTGCCTTGACCTCCCAAAGTGCTGGGATTACAGGCATGAGCCACTGCACCCAGCCTGTATTTATTTCTTATAATCACTATATTTTAAGATATTTTAAACTCTCCCCGTCTCACCCTTTTCCTGCTCCCTTACACTTAGCATGAGACTACTATGCTACAAAACTCCAGAAAGTAATTACATTATAGTCAATGTAAGTTAATAGCGTTCCTATGGCACTCTCTAGCACTTAGCCTGTTGGTCATAGGGAGTAGCCCTGTCCAAAAACTGTCCAAATACACATCTAAAACACAGCAGTTTAGAAGCCCAAACTGATAATTCAAATACTTTACTACTAGCAAATCCATGTTTTCATTAGTGACCTTTATCCTCTGCTCCCTTCTTGTTCAACCTGCCTGCACCTCCAGGTGTGAGTCCAGGCAATCACACTACTGATCACTTAACATCTTAAACTATTGCCTTATTATTTTGTGACACACTTTAGGAAATCTATTTAATATAAACACGTTTTCTGATTTTTTCCCCCTTACTTCTCTTTGATTTTGGAATGGTCAGGTATAGCCTACCTAAACTTCTTTTTTTGTTGTTGAGTTGGAGTCTCACTCTGTCTCACTCTGTCGCCCAGGCTGGAGGGAAGTGGCATGCTCACGGCCACCCCAGTGTTGACCTGCTGGGCTTCGGCAATCCTTTTGCCTCAGTTTTCCAAGTGGCCAGAACTACAAGTGTGTGCTACCACGCCTGGCTAATTTTTTTATTTTTATTGTAGAGACGAGGTCTTACTATGTTGCCCAGGCTGATCTCGAACCCTTGGGTTCAGGCAAGCCACACAAAGTGCTGGGATTATGGGCTTGAGTCACCGCACCTGGCCACCTACCTAAACTTCTAAATATCTCTTATGATTGAAGATTACTAACATACAATCCAAATAATTACTATTTTTATTTTTTGGTTCAGCCAAAATCATGTTCTGTCACTGACAATAGAACTGGGACTTTGTTGAAGGGCATGAATAAACTCCATGACATCAGTCTCCAAAGCTAAAGGACATAGGCTAACATATTTTGGTTTCTTTTGATAGCTCAATTCTCATTTCTTACATTGATGTTTATTTCTTAAAATGTACAAACGAGCCGGGCTTGGTGGCTCAGTCTGTAATCCCGTGCCTTTGGGAGGCTGAGGTGAGTGGATTGCCTGAGCCCGTGGGTTTGAGACCCGCCTGGGCAGGCGAGACCTCATCTTTACAATAAATCAAAAAATTAGCCGGGCGTGGTAGCGCGCGCCTGTAATTCTGGCTACTCGGAAGGCTGAGGCGGAAGGACAGCCGGAGCCCAGCAGGTTGAGGCTGTGGTGGCCGGGAGCGGCCACTGCACTCCAGTCTGGGCGACAGAGTGAGATTCCAACTCAAAAAAAAAAAAAAAAAATGTACAAATGACAGGGATTCTATAACTTTGGATTTATTATATAAAGTAGTAGACTAATAATACAATCATCTTGTGGTAGAAGCCATAAGGCCAATTTTCTGATTTTCTTCTTTTTACTGTATAGTGAAACTTATCAACATAGCATTTATTCTTCTGGTGGAAGCAACCTATTTTTAGTAATGAGCCATTTGAGGTCAGGAACTCCGCCTTATTTATCTCAGTTTCCTTACTGCCTAGCACTATGTTTGGCATGTAATAAGCACTCCATGTATGTTTGTTGATGGTTAATATCCATTTTTGGATCTAGTCTAGCTCTGCTGTATCTTTGAGGTAGAGCAAGGAGAAGCATACAAGAATTTCTGAACTTAAATGTCAATTGTTTTTGCTTGTTTATTTCCAGGGAACATATCAAACCTTTTTATTCTGTAGCCTAATAGAATGTTATGAAGATGAGTTGGAACCATTTTTTTTTTTGAGCTATAGAAGTAAATCAGTTAAAGCATTAGTACAAACATATATTAAAATTTTGATAAGATGCAGTGTTTCTACAGAGATATTTTTAATCTTGTTATTTAAAATAGTACACATTATATAGACTTAAAATATCTAACAGTATAGTTATGTAGAAGTTACAACACCATGATGATTATATTTGGAAGGTACTTTGCAATTTAATGTCTAGTATCTCATTTTATTCAGACAACAATTCATCAGAGTATGTTATTTTACCTCCTTTTTACATAAGAAGAAATTCAGATACAGAGAAAGTAAGCCATTTGTTCCTTTTTACATGGCTGATGCAATTATAACTCAGATTATTTGCTCCTAAATTCAGTTCTTCTTCCTAGACTTGAGTAAGCCATTTATCCTCCAGCACTTCTGTTTCTGCATCTTTAAATTAAAAATAATAATATCAGCCGGGCTCAGTGGCTCAGCCTGTAATCCCGCTGAGGAGGCTGAGGTGAGTGGATTGCCTGAGCCCGCGGGTTCGAGACCCGCCTGGGCAGCGAGACCTCATCTCTACAATAGATCAAAAAATCAGCCGGGCATGGTAGCGCATGCCTGTAATTCCAGTTACTTGGAAGGCTGAGGTGGAAGGATCGCTGGAGCCCAGCAGGTTGAGGCTGCGGTGGCCGGGAGTGGCCACTGCACTCCAGTCTGGGCAACAGAGTGAGACTCCAACTCAAAAAATAAAAATAATAATAATAATAATATCCACCTTCCAGAGGTGTTAAGTGGTTGGCATTCAATAAGTGATGGCTATGCTTTTAATTTTTTTTCCCATAAAGGGTATATCTAGCTCAGTTGATGTAATAAAGCCAGGCAATATATCTCAGTACTCACAAATTCTAGAAATCAAACTGCCAGAAAAGAAAATAGGGGTATCATTATTATAGTGAGAGATAAGTGATGATACATACTCAAATGAATGCCATACAAAATAATATATAGTCACTGCTAGTGAGTTACCTAGAAGGAAGATGCAGCACCGAATGCCTGTGGCAGGAGCCTTACCACTGTCATCTGGAGAACAAGATCACTGGAACTGCTTGGACTCCTTTAAAGCCCCTCAGAGAGGGAGACAGCGTGTCGCAGTGGATACCCAACAGATATCCATGGAATGAACGATGAACTGCACTGTTACCTCTTTGGTAATGCTGTCTTGTATTGGATGAACGAAACAGTTTTGTCTTTATAAAACCGTTTTTATATGTATGCTTTGTCTCCCCACATACGTTGAAGGTGCTTACATCCATCAGATGCCAAGCCTATTCCCTTGATCACAATAGATTCTCAATGAGTATTATCTGCTTGAATGATGTCAAGAGAATGTGGTGATTATGCCTTTGTTGCTCTTGCTTTGGACTATCCTTTAATAAAATGGGCTTTCTGGTATGTTGGAGTAACTACCAGTGGCCCATGTTTCTATTTAGTGTAGGTGCTTTCATCACAGAGTTTCGAAATGTTAGTTAACACCTACGCTACATAGATACATCTTGATTTGATCCTTGGCAAAGTACTTAACTAGCCCACAATTTTACTACTTGCCCATTGTATCCCAACACGAGAATAATGCCAAGTGGAAAAATACAGCAGTGATCCAGAAGGTTGGATGTTTCGGTCTATTTTTTTCTATGGAAGTAGATTTTATTTATTTTTATTTATTTATTTATTTATTTAATTTTGAGTTGGAGTCTCACTCTGTAGCCCAGACTGGAGTGCAGTGGCTGCTCCCAGTCACCGCAGCCTCGACCTGCTGGGCTCTGGCGATCCTTCTGCTTCAGCCTTCCAAGTAGCTGGAACTACAGACGTGTGCTACCACACCTGGCTAATTTTTGATTTATTGTAGAGATGAGGTCTCGCCAAGTTGCCCAGGTGGGTCTCGAACCCGCAGGCTCAGGCAATCCACTCACCTCAGCCTCCAAAAGCACGGGATTACAGGCTGAGCCACAGAGCCCGGCTGGAAGTAGATTTTAAAAATTGAGTTTCTATGCTCTATTTCTTGCCATCATTAGGATTAATCACTAAAATGAGATAATTTTAAAAATTAGTCTAATTAAAAAGACTAATACTCTCTTTAATTAGAAAGACCAGGACCTTCTGAAAAATCATTTTGAGTCACTTCTTCACAACTGCTGTCTAAAGCTGGAGTAGACTGACTGAAATGGGAGCAGCAAGTCTCTTGTCAACAAAAACATTCAAGCAGAGATGGGATCCATAATGAGATAAGGGTTATTTCTAGAGTTAAGCGTCTGTGATTCTGTCCCCATGAGTATAAGCATGGTCTCTTTATGTTTCTATGAAAGAATTGACCTAAAATCCTTATTTAGGATGTTGTGGGAAATTGACCCCTAGAGAAAGTCTCATGAGAATTAAAATGCGGCTGTTCACATTTTTAAAAAAGCCTTGTTAAAATCAAAATTCTGGAGAAGAATGGATGACTGCAATCTGACCTAAGCTATGGATGGCTTTCTTGATTGGTGAAGTGGGTGGTGCTAATTCTCAGAAATTTAATTTTAATTTGAAATGTAATTTAATTTAAGGTTTTTCAAAGGAAGACCTTTGGAGTGTTTCACTTTTGCTCCATTTGGCAAAATAATAGGATTAACATTTACATTTTCAAAGAGGACAATTTGACAGATCTTGTGATTTTGAATCCTTGACTTTCACAACTATGACCCTTGCTATGAGTTTCAAGAACATATTTGGAGCCAAAGCCAAGAATTTGCCTCCGATTCTGCACACAGCTGTGTTAGCCATGCCTCGAGGCAGAGTGTGTCACCTATTTAATAGTGTGATGAACACAAGAAATAGTATGTATTGCAGGCAGGGGGACTGGGGGGGTGTCAGACTGGAGGTCCTATTGCTGAAACAGGGTGGTGATACCAAGGAGTGGAGAATCTAGGTTAATAATATCACAAATTCTTATCTTTTAGCACGTTTATGAAATATACAAAACTGAAAAGCATGTGACTCTGTAAGAAAGCTTTCCTTAGACTCCTCTTATTGGGAATCTCTAAGGTCCTTGGCTTTTTAGGGTAGATAACATTAGTCTCTGGGAGTCGTTGACTGGTGTTTCTGTAGGTCTACTGAGCTTTCGTTTGGGCAGGGAAACCACCAAAAAGAAGTAAAGGAAGGTCGGGCTTGGTGGCTCAACCTGTAAACCCAGCATTTTGGGAGGCTGAGTGGATTGCCTGAGCCCGCAGGTTTGAGACCAGCCCAGGCAACTGGTGAACCCTCGTTTCTATAATAAATAAAAAATTAGCCGGGCATGGTAACGTGCGCCTGTAATTCCAACTTCTTGGAAGTTCCATCTCCAGAAGGATTGATGGAGCCCAGCAGGTCGACGCTGGGGTAGCCATGAGCATGCCACTGCACTCTAGCCTGGGTAATGGAGTGAGACTCCAACAAGAAAGAAAGAAAAAAAGAAAGGAAGAAAGGAAGGAAGGAAGGAAGAAAGGAAGAAAGAAAGGAAAGAAAAGGAAATCTCATGTATTGAGTCCCTATTTTGTGCCGATACTTTTAGGCATTTCCCTTCTGTTACTAGATTTAGTCTTTGAACACCCATATGAGGGTAAGTATTATCACACTTTTTACAGTAGAGACACAGATGCTCAGAAAAGTTAAGCAGCATATCCTTAAAGAAGCAACAAAGCAAAGTACTCACAAGCACAGACTTCAGAGACAGACTGTTGGTAAACCCTGACCCTACCACTTACTAGCTGCTATTTACTAGTTAGGTAGGTAAATCTACTTAACCTTTTTGTACTTTGGTTTTCCTTTTCTTTTTTTGAGACATTTATAACATTTGTTATCTACAAAAACCTCACTGAAGTTAAGTAAGATACCTTGTATTCTGGAATAATATAAATAGGAATATGTGCTATTAATTCAGAATATAGTCATTAATTAATTCAGCAGATATTTATTGATTTTTTGATGCTAAATTTGGTGCCAGGTTTGGGATGCAGTGATGAATAAAACTGTCTCTACCCTCAAAGAGTTTGGGGACAAGTAAGATTCTATTAAGATTTTATTGTTAGCCAGGCTCGGTGGCTCAGCCTGTAATCCCGTGCCTTTGGGAGGCTGAGGTGAGTGGATTGCCTGAGCCCGTGGGTTCGAGACCCGCCTGGGCAGCGAGACCTCATCTCTACAATAAATCAAAAAATCAGCTGGGCGTGGTAGCGCATGCCTGTAATTCCGGCTACTTGGAAGGCTGAGATGGAAGGATCGCCGGAGCCCAGCAGGTCGAGGCTGCGGTGGCCGGGAGCGGCCACTGCACTCCAGTCTGGGCGACAAGAGGGAGACTCCAACTCAAAAAAAAAAAAAAGATTTTATTGTTGAGCTAACAGTGACTGCTACAACATATCATCTTTCTTGCTACACATTAGCTTTCCTTTATATGAACACTTGCCTCCGGTTTTAGAAATTTTTTCTTTTACTTTTTTGAGTAGGAGTTTCACTGTCACCCAGGCTGGAGTGCAGTGTCACGCTCATGGCCACCACAGCCTCGAGCTGCTGGACTCAGGCTATCCTTCGACCTCAGCCTTCCAAGTAGCTAGAACCACAGGCATGTGCCACCACACCCAGCTAGCCTTGGTTTTTTTAACTGTAAAATGAGGAAAATGATAGGACAGACTCTTAGGGTTGTTGTGAGGATTAATATGTTAGAACACATAAAATAACTAGAAGAGTATCTGGCAGTTCTATATTATAATATGCTATATACATATGCAGATGGTATATGTATAATATGGTAATATATATATGTTGCAGAATTGCATATAGATTGCAATACCATATATTCATATTATTAAAATCTGTAACTTCTTCAGGAGTATAGAGACAAGGAAATCAGAATGAATGGAATTGCTTGCGATTCTTTTGTGGATTTAGTGAGACATTAAATGGTTCTTGAAGATGGGCAGAATTTTTATGTGATAAGCATGCTGTATTTTTATAAACAGAAAAATAAAAAGTAGGAAGATAGTGAGATGATTGAAAAAAGGCTTTCCATATACAAAGAGAAGTTTAAGTAAAGACACTGAAAAAATATTTAATATGGTATATACAGGAGATAGTTTATGTGACAAACAAAGAGATTGGCTAACCCAACACCCATCCCCACTCCTTTTTCCCTTGCCCTTTTCACTATAGAGGTTGGCAGGTTAGATACACGTTCACGTTTACAACCTCCCTTGCAGATAGAGTGGTCATTTGACCTAATTCTGACCACTGAGAAGGGAGGAAGCCTAAGAATTTTCTAAGAAACATTTTGTTTTCCCAAATAAAAAGAAAGACATAGCTGGTGTCACCCTTTCCCCTTTCTTCCCCGTTGGAATGCAGAAGCCCTTTCTTCCTGTTTGCCTGGAACACTGGCAACCCTCTAGAAGACAAAAGACAAAAATTTAAAGAAGTCAAAGCAGAAAGACAGAAAGAGCCTGAGTTCTTGAGAGCATCACTGAAGTGCTGAACTACCACCAGTTTGTCTTTTACCTCTCACCTCAGTGTTATGTGAGAAATACAACTCCCTCTTTGTTTGGAGGGTTTTCTGTTACTTGAAGCTAACACATTCTCTTTTTTTCTGAGTTGGAGTCTCACTCTGTCACCCAGACTGGAGTGGAGTGGCCGCTCCTGGCCACCGCAGCCTCGACCTGCTGAACTCCGGCGATCCTCCTGCCTCCACCTTCCGAGTAGCTGGAACTACAGGCGTGCGCTACCACGCCCAGCTGATTTTTTTATTCATTGTAGAGATGAGGTCTCGCCAAGTTGCCCAGGCAGGTCTCGAACCCACGGACTCAGGCAATCCACTCACCTCAGCCTCCCAAGGCATGGGATTACAGGCTGAGCCACCGAGCCTGGCTGAAGCTAACACATTCTAACTAATATAGACAGCTCGTTGTATCTACTATGCCTATATTCCTTTTTTTTTTTTGAGTCTGGGCACTCTATTGCCCAGGCTGGAGTGCAGTGGCATGCTCATGGCCACCGCGGCCTTGACCTGCTGGGCTCAGGTGATCCTTCCACCTCAGCCTTCCAAGTAGCTGGAACTACAGGCGTGCACTACCACGCCTGGCTATTATTTATTTATTTATTGTAGAGACGAGATCTCACCAAGTTGCGCAGGCTGGTCGTGAACCCCTGGGCTCAGGCAGTCCTCTTGCCTTGGCCTCCCAAAGTGCTGGGATTACAGGCTTGAGCCACTGCACCTGGCCTTCTTACTATGCCTATATTCTTTAGAGCTTTCTTTACTTCTTGCTAGTCAATCTCTAATACTCTAATCCCCTGTTATCTTTAATAATTACCTATTTCTAAAAATCGATCTTCCATATGATCCCACAATCTCCCTACTGGGAATATACCCGGAAGAACTCAAATCACTCTATAAAAAAGATACCTGCACATGTATATTTATTGCAGCATTGTTCACAAGAGCAAGAACATGGAACCAAACATGCTGCCCATCAAAAGAGGGCTGGCTAAAAAAATGTGGTACACATACACAATGGAATATTACACAGTCATAAAGAAGAAAAAAATCATGAACTTCACAGCAACCTGGATGGAATTAGAGTTTATAATATTGAGTGATCTCTCACAGAAACAAAGAGCTGAGTATCACATGTTCTCACTCATAAGTGGACCTTGAACAACTACTGTAATGCCATAAGAAAAGGATTGACAGAAGCGGGGGCGGGAGGGGGTGGATGTTGGAAAGTGGGATTAACAGTAGTCATATCTGCCTGGGGAAGGGAGGGCACACCTTATCAACAAGGGTACCTGCACAATGAATATTTGTATACCTAACCCTGAAGTATATCCCACAATTAAAAAAAAATACTTATATTTAATGTTACCTCTCAAATTATGATGTGATTTCTTTCTCCTGATTGGGCTCAGAGTGATATAACCTAACAGGAGAAACCTATTCAAATTGGTGAGCATATGCTGGACGAAAAGGGTAAGGTGAAAATTTTGATGGTGATCATGGTTGGGGCATGAAGTTAAAAGCCAGGATGGTAGCCAGACTCGGCGGCTCAGCCTGTAATCCCACGCCTTTGGGAGGCTGAGGTGAGTGGATTGCCTGAGCCCGCGGGTTCAAGACCCGCCTGGGCTACTTGGTGAGACTTCATCTCTACAACAAAGCAAAAACTAGCTGGGCGTGGTAGCGCGCACCTGTAGTTCCAGCTACTTGGAAGGCTGAGTTGGAAGGATCACCGGAACCCAGAAGGTCGAGGCTGCGGTGGCCGGGAGCAGCCACTGCACTCCAGTCTGGG
>NW_007252977.1:202628-212892 GCF_000164805.1 Carlito syrichta | reverse complement strand
AAAAAAAAAGCCGGGATGGATTTCTTAAAAAGTTTATTTTTTTGGCTGACTTTCTCTTCTCTTTTCCCCCCTCCTTTCCCCATCCTCCTTTCCCACTTCCTCCTCCTCATGTTCCTACTTCCCCTTCTCCTTGTTCTCCTCTTCCTTCTTCTGCTTTCTCTCTTTCTTCCTTCTTTCCTTCCTTTTTTTTTTTTTTGAGTTGGAGTCTCACTCTGTCGCCCAGACTGGAGTGCAGTGGCCGCTCCCGGCCACCGCAGCCTCGAACTGCTGGGCTCCAGCGATCCGTCTGCTCAGCCTTCCAAGCAGCTGGAACTACAGGCGCACGCTACCACGCCCGGCTAATTTTTTTTATTTATTGTAGAGATGAGGTCACGCCAAATTGCCCAGGCGGGTCTGAACCCGCGGGCTCAGGCAATCCACTCACCTCAGCCTCCCAAAGCGCGGGATTACAGGCTGAGCCACTGAGCCCGGCTCTTTCCTTCCTTCAATATATATTTTATACGCTAGGCATTATACTACACAGTACTGAGGAAATGATCTGTATTCATAAAATTACATGGTGAGTTCTAACACATCAAGAAAATTGACTGGATTGGTTGTTTCGAATTTGGAGGTTCTGCTTTAGAAGGGCTAACTAACTACATGGGCTCCACTGGGGGTCTTGAGTGAAGATCTTAGACTTGTTCAATTCTCCTCCCAAGAAGCTGCAACCACCAGTTGGGAGAAATACATCATACATTCTTAGAAACTTAAAGAATGACCTAAATCAAAAGTCACATGAGGACAGCCTTTATAGTACAAGTTCAATTTATCTCTTACATGGATAGTGTCATATAATAGTATGGATTGAAGTCAGGCATGGTGGCTCATGACTATAATCCCAGCACTTTGGGAGGCTGAGGTGAGAGGATTGCCTGAGCCCACGAATTTGAGACCAGCCTGGGCAACTGGGCAAGACTTCATCTCTACAATAAATCAAGAAAATTAGCCGGTGTGATGGTGCATGCCTGTAGTTTCAGCTACTTGGAAGGCTGAGGAAGAAGAATCACCTGAGCCCAGCAGATCGAGGCTGTGGTAGCAATCAGAATGCCTTGGCACTCCAGCCTGAGTAAGAGTGAGACTCCGACTCAAAAAAAAAAAAAAAATATGGATTGATTTATTTAATGGTGGTTCAATAGGGTCAAATACACATGCAACAAAAGTTAGTTATATAAACAGAATTGTAATTTCTAATCTTCTGTAACTGAGGTAATGTTGCCCTCAGCCCTATCCATCTGGTTAGGGGTGGGTTGGATGGAGCAAGGGGGAAGTGAGACAGGGATTTAAACTTACCAGTTTGCATTGTCTTAATCTCTTCTAGCTTAAAATAATCTTAACAGTCTCTTTTTGATAAATGCCTTATATTCCATAGTATACTCCATTTCTTTTTCATATAGTGGCATTTTATTTCAAGGGGAGCCTTTGTGTCTTTATGTCATGAAGGGAGGGACCCCCAGTTTTTGTGCTATCCCTGGGTATATCAAACCTAGTTTCCAAGTTATCCAAATCGGGAGGATAATGCTGGGTACAATTAAGTTAATATCTAAAGTCACATGTTCACAAGAGCTTTGTAAATGTAGTCGTGTTTTTTTTTTTTGCAACTCTTAAAATTCTAGGTTGTGGCTGTTCCTTCATTTGTAAAGCCTTAAAATTTGAGAAATTATAAGAGAAAAATTCCCTAGTCTATTTCAGTAATAGTGGCAGTTGCATTAAGGCCACTTGTATATATTTAGGCTCATACGTCTCTATATTTTATCTTATTTTATTTTTTAATTTTTTATTTTTTTTGAGTTGGGGTCTCACTCCGTCGCCCAGACTGGAGTGCAGTGGCCACTCCCGGCCACCGCAGCCTCGACCTGCTGCGCTCCGGTGATCCTTCCGCCTCGGCCTTCCAAGAATAGCTGGAATTACAGGCATGCACTACCATGCCCGGCTGATTTTTTTATTTATTGTAGAGATGAGGTCTCGCCAAGTTGCCCAGGCAGGTCTCGAACCCGCGGGCTCAGGCAATCTACTCACCTCAGCCTCCCAAAGGCGTGGGATTACAGGCTGAGCCACCGAGCCCGGCTTGTCTCTATATTTTAAATGTGTTATTAAATCTAAATCCTTTGGTTTGCTAATCACCTTTGGAATAGCAAAGAAAATGTTTGAATATTTTTTGACCTATAAGGAAATCTCAAACCAATGTTCCTAGAAGAATTTTGATGATTTTTGGCGTTGCTTAGGGCAATTAAACATGAAACACAATAGAGTGAACAGAATGTTTCAGCCTGTTTTTAAATTTGAATTTATAAATGCCTCCAAAAATGAGACATTTCATTTATAAACCACCTAATCGTGTGGTGACTGGTGGGATATGACCTCAACTTATTCTAGAAGAAAACTTAGAAAATGCAGCCTAATTTTCTTTGTTATCTTCAAGAGCTAATAATTTTTTCAAAGGATATTTTTTCAATGAGAAAAAAAGTTCCTCTATTGTAGAATATTCTTTTACTTTATACTTGAAGGTGAAATGTATATCATCTAGTTGTTGTCAAATGTTTTGTTTAAAGTTTCTACTTAGAACAATCTACTGAAAAATATTTTAGGTGACTCTCTGAATTTAAATGATGCCTTTTGAAAATCAGAAAAACTGCCGATGGCCTTTTGTGAAGAAAAGTGTTAACTTAGAAGGTCTAAGACTTCAATTCTTCAAAAAGCCTGATTACAAGGTTGGCCAGCTGTCTGAGAATTTCAATTTCGAGAGTTTTCCTACCATTCCCTAACTTATAAGGTTGGCGTGGTGTGCCATGTGGTTTATACCAAACACCTGTTTTTCTTCTGAAGGTCTGGAATTTAGGTACACGCAGAGCAGAAAGAGTCTCCATGATGAGCCCCAAATAGAAACTTTGGACATTGCGTCTCTAGTGGGCTTCCCTGGACAAAAACTTCACACGTGAGGTTGCATTCTATTTGCTAGGGAAGAGCATACTCAGTGTGGGCTCTCGTGGGAGGGACAAGCACAGGAAGCCTACAAGTGGATTTCTCTGGCACATCCTTGTTGCATCACTGTTATAAGCTACATGCTGAACCCCATGAGTCTTTTCAGTGACTCTCCAAACATGCAGCAGTTTGGGGGGACCTCAATACACACTTGCAATATTTTACAATTTTTTAAAGAAACAACAACTTGACATAAAAGTAGAAAAGTGCAAATGTGCCCTTAACTGCTAATTCATTGGGTTTTTGTTTTTGTTTTTGTTTTTTTGTCACAAAGATGGGATTTTATCTCATCATTCTGATAAGCAAAAATGTCAAATTGTCTTTCTCCGAGGTTATGATAGTAGCTTTTCATAATCACAAAAGTATGTCAGGGCATCATAGATAATCTAGTTTCAGTATGAATACTGAATAAAGAAAATGAACATGCAAAATCTTAAATCCTGTTGTGTGACTGGTATAAATTTTAATCCAAATAAGGTTAGGATCAGCCCTCTATAACTATTCAGCCCAGAGGGAGGAAAAATGTAGCTGGGCTGGTAAATGTGTAACAGCTGGCAGGCTTCTGTTGCCAGCTCTTATTTTAGATTACTCAGAGTCCTGGCTCTAGGAAGTGTATCTCAGAATCTCAAAGAAACTTCAGAGGAGATTTTTCAAACTTCACTTCTTTTTCATTTTCTTGGGCTCATTAAGTTAGTAAATGTAAAAAGAAGTGTGACTGAAGAGAACCTTTATAGGTATGTTGGTGAATAACAAGTTACAAAAGCAGACAGCTAGAACTCTGTGTGATGAGTTTTAAGCTGATCCCTTCATGTTGCCAGTTAAGCTATTGTGAAAACTTGCCGTTGACTAATTGAATGCTGGCTTATTTAGCAGGAAAACCTGACAACCAATTAAATAAATTCAAAATGGATATAGTCCCTGAGCTGTGTCAAAGTACCTATTTATAAGTAGGCTGGGGCTTGGGATACATTTTAAAAATATTAGTAACAGATTTTAAAAGTCTATGGATTTTATTATTATCTCACTGAAGGGAATAAAATGCATCATAGATTTTACTATAATAGAAAACAGAAATTCACAATAAAAGCCCATTTTGTGTAATGCCAGGGGTTGTCACTGACTCTTCTACTGGGTCTCCTGCTTGGTATCTCTTTTCTACTCTGGGTTGATATTAATTATTGCAATATCAAACTATTGAACTGGTAATGCTTTACTAATATAACGTGATTATTATTACATCAGAGAAGGTACACTTGCTACTACTTACGAAGTTTTGTGTTCAATGAATAGAGCATTTTTTTCTGAAGAAGAACGTCACACAGTGTAATTTCTATGTGTTCCATCCCACTCATAGACTTTTTACCTCATGTAGCTAATTAAGACTTCTCAGAAGTTGATACCTTTTTTTCCTTATTTTCCGTCCTTCATCTTCTGGTTAAAGCATTATGTAATTCAAGCTTTAATCACATGACTGGATTTAATCACATGACCAGTTTTCTTTAGACAAGGCCTAATAATGCAGTAGTATATATATGCTTTTTATTTTATTTTATTTTTTGCACGGATAAAGACCACCAGGTTTTCACTCTACTGCTTTCTTCTATTCTCTCACCTTTTCCAGAAGCCTCAAAAGAGGAAGTTGACCTTAATTCATGACCAATAATTTCTCCATCAGTACAGAGGATTCACATATTTTTCCCTAAGCAATGAGAGATCTTATTTTTATTTGCATGGTTAATTTTATGTATTAATGTGATTGGGCTAAGGAATGCCCAGAGAGTGGTAAAACACTCTGAGTGTGTTTGTGAGGGTGTTTCTGGATGAGATTAGCATTTGAATCAGTAGACTGAGTAGGGAGGATTGCCCCCTCCTTGCAGATGGCCATCAACCAATCCTTTGAGAGCCTCAATAGAACAAAGAGCAGAGAAAGAAGATATTAGCCTGTTTTACTTTTGCCTCCAAGCTTGTGCAGGAACATCTCACCTCATCATTTCCTACCCTCAGATTGACATTTACACCATTGGCTCCCCTAGTTCTCAGACATTTGCACTTGGACTGAATCACACCACTGGTTTTCTAGGTCTCCAACTTACAGGTGGCAGGCATGTCATAAACTTCTCAGTCTCAACAATTCTATGAGAGTAAATCTACATATGGATCATAGATATTTCTCTCTCTTTGTATCATCTATCATCATCTGTCTCTATCATCTATCTGTCTATCTATATCTATCTATCTTCTATTGTCTATCATCTATTATCTATCTATCATGAGGTATTTGTCCAGACATTGCTTCATTTCTCCAATTTATTGCTTCCTTCTGTCCCTCCTCCAGGGAGCAGTCTCTGGCCAAGACTGGTCTCTGAAGGGTATACATAGTCACAAAGCTGAAAGCAATGTGGCTGCCACATGTAATCAATGTAATTGTAAACACAAGCTAGAAATTTGATGAACTGACTTGCTTGTCTATAAAACTGTTTGCTGTACTGCTCCAAGGTATGGTTTCTTTCCTCACCAACTCAGTGCCATGGGTGCCTCCTCTAAGTTCTTTTTTAAAAAAATTATTTTATTTTAAAGTTCTAATAAACCAAAATTTTTCCTGCTGGACCTCCGGGTGACTTTTTTGGAATACGTAAAGAACCTTACATTCAAGCCCTCCCAGCTTTGAGGCTGCCATGTTTCTCTCTCTCTGTCTCTGTCTCTTTCTCTGTCTGTCTCTCTGTCTCTGTCATCTCTATCTCTGTCATCTCTATCTCTATCTCTAATCTACCATCTTATTAGTTTGGTTTCTCTGGAGAACCCTGACTAATATATATGCCATTCTCTATTAAAATTCTTTTCTTCTTCCCTGAATACTTCTTCTTTACTTCTTCTTACTTTCTCCCTGATCTCTACCTCGGTCAGATCTTATACTTTTCTTCAGTGGTTGACAGAGGAGTTTTGTGTATACATTTGACTGAATATCTATATTTTATTGAAACGGTAGTTTTCTTTTGAATGCGTCCTCCTCAATTTCTTGGCTTCTTTGAGTAGAAGCACCATAATGTGAAACTCTTAGCCACTACTCCAATTTGTGAATGTTTTGTAATTCACTTACCATATCCTGTTCTCTCCTTTTTCTTCATTTGTAGGAGAATGCTCTTTGTGCTTCCAGTAACTACATGGATTTTCACCCAGCTTCTTTCTTATCAAGAAAGTAAGGTAAGGTATCTTATATATACCTTACTGTAAAAATAATTTCACATAAAAATACTGTTTTTTTCTTGCTCAAAAGCTAAGAAAAATCAAAATCAGATAACACAGATGTATATGTTCTCTAACAATCTACCTCCTTTGTCCCCATTTTCTTATTCCTAGTTCTTTAGACAAGGCCTAATGCTGTAGTCTAGTAAAGCCCAATTTTCAATCATTTGAACACAACCTTTATCATTGTTGCTTTATCTGTACTCTTCCTTTACTTGATGACTTTATTTAAATTATCTCACTAGCTGGTTGGCCTCTTTCTAATTTAAATATGCCCATTTATAGTCTGTGTGTAGTACAATTAGCACAATGATGAAGTTAATGTTCTAGGTATGACTTTTCTAACATACACTGAATTGGATATCATTTGACATATGAAGTCATGGCATATGGCTCTGGTCACACTGGATTTTAGGTAAACCTTGCATGTAAATGATCCATTCCCATTGTTTGGTCTTCTAATGTTCTGTTTCCTTTATTGGAACTCTACCTTCCCATCTCTCATTATAGGTGATCATTCACGTCCCATTGTACCTTCACAATCTGGCTTAAGTCACCTCTGATCTTCATCTGTTGACTCTTTCAGTCTTTATCTTTGTGTACTTTATATTTACACATCACAATATTCTAAATTGTGCTTATTTATCTTTTTCAGCAAATGTAAAGGTTTTATACAAGTATTCATAAATTGTATCAGCCTCCTTCAAGTATATTATATTCTTTTTACAATGTATGAACTGCCTAAGGACAGAGACTGTATCTTTTACTTCTATAGTATTAGTTGGGGAAATATAATAATTTCTATGGCAAGCAAATTAGGACCCCCTAATTTTTCAGGCTAGCTTAAGAACACATGTAAAGCCCTCAAGGTAAGGAAAAACATGAAGTGTTAGGGAGATTGAAAGACACTCAGAGTATCTGGAACACAAATGTGAGCAGGAAATGGGGAAGATGTCTTGGGAAAATCAGCAGGGACCAGATCAGAAAGGGTCTCGAAAGCTGAGCTAGAATTTGGATTTGATCCCAAGAGTCAGTAGTGAGCAAATGAAGGGTGACATGCTCAAGTTTTATGCTGTTTTTTAAAAAAAATTTAGACAGGCAATTTTAACTGTTGTATGGGGGATGAATGGAGGGTGGCCACATAGAAGAGAAAGAATAAGAATCCAATTATGAGACACTACAAAAATCTAAGCAACAGATGTTGCTGACCTGAGTTAGAGTCATTGCTTTGGAAAGAAATGATGTGGACAGGTTTGAGAACTTCTTAGGAGGTTGAATCCGTAAGACTGAGTGATTAGCTAAGTGGGGCATAAGAGAAAGATGGAGAAGTCTAGGGAAACCACAAGATTTCTGGTTTTACCCTTCACCAAGCAGTGAACACAGAAAGAATTGTGGTCTTGGGGAGGAAAACAATGAGTTAAGTATTAGCTAAGTCAAAGCTGATCTGCTGGTGTTACATACAGAGTGAGTTACCCAAAAGGCAGTTTGATGTGAATCTGCAACTCAGAAGAGAGATCCGGCCTTGAGATAAAGATTCAGAAAATTTCAGCCTAGAGAGGTATGAAAAGCTAAGATAGAGGAGTACATTTCCTAGAGAGGGTTTCTAGGAGACAGGTGAAGAAGGCCTCTGCTGGGCATGGAGGAACACCATGTTAAGGGATGGGCAAAAAAGGAGGAGAAAGCAAAAGAGGTGAATCAACAACAGCCAGACCTACAAGAGGGACATACTGAGTGTGGAGTCAGAACCAAGGGGCTCACTTCAAGGAGAGAATCATCCACAGCAACAAGTACAGTAATGAGGTCAATGAGTAAGAGAGCGACTCGGCAGAGACTATAGGACTTGGCCATGCTCCTGTTATAACTGTGGCAAGAGCAACTTGTGTGGGAGTCAGGCCCACAGAATGGAGAAGATTCTACCTCATGATAATTGCATGTAAGGATGCCTTCCTGGCTTTTGTGATGACCCCACTCTAGTGAGCACGTAAGTGAACATCAGAAACAGCTAGGAGGTTTAAGGCCACCCTATTCATTTTCTAGGACGCCGTAACAAACTACCACAAACACAGTGACTTAAAACAACACAAATCATTCTCTCATAGTTCTAAAATCAAGGTGTTGGTAGGGCCATGCTTCCTCTGAATGCTCTAGCGAAGAAATATTTCCTTGACTCTTCCTAACTTCTGTTGGTTGCTGGCAATCCTTAGTGTTCCTTGGTTTGTGGCTGCATCACTCCAATCTTGGTCTCTGTTGTTTTTCTTCCTTGTTTGTCTCTGTGTCTCCTCTCCTGGTATAAGAACACAGTTGTAAGAACTGGGATTTGGAGCCCATCCCAGTTCAGCATCAGCTCATCTCAACTAATTATATCTGCAAAAACCCGATTTACAAATAACAGTACATTCTGCGTTCTGGGTAGATATAAATTTTGGGGGGACACTATTCAATGTACTTCAGCCACCAGACAAGCATCTCTAATAAATACTGCAGTGGATTCTGAGGCAAGTGTTCCCCAGGTCACACTGTGAGCAACATTGAGCCTACACAGACTGGTTTTAATTTAAAGATGAGAGTAGGTTCAGGTAGATGGGTAGAGAGATTTTCTGGAAGCTCGAATCCCACAATGACTGATCTTAAGGGCCAGGCACTAACAAAGGCATAATTTAATTAGGTTTTAAGCAGCATTAGCTCTTTAATCTCAAGGAATCTTAAGTGAAGGAAGATTTCAATTTGATTTGTGGCCAGAAATGAAAACTGATAGCAACAGAACAGACCTTCATTGTCTTGAGCCTTGAGAAGGCATCTGGGCTATGCCACAAAGGAATATGCACAGACAGCTCTTTTAGTAAGAAAATTTTTAAAAAGAAGTTATTAGGAAGTGAAACTAAAAAATACTGACAGTTTTCCTCCCATCTCAGTTTAATCAGAAATCTCTGATAATCAGGGAAATATATCTTCACTGGAAAGTTTTCATATTTGTAAAATATATGCTATGACAAAATATCTCTGAGAAAGTGCTAATATTACAGAAAAGGGAAAAATAGCCCCGCTTATATCAAATTTTATTAAAGTTTTTATTACTATTGTAATAATGTGCAACAAGTCATTTAATAGTGAACATGATATCAAAGAACAAAGTGCTATTGGTGCCTATTCAGAAACTGAGTTATTAAAAAAGAAAACAGAAAGGTTATCTACAAAAGATGAATAAAAATATATTGGTTAACAAACCTCCTAATATGATTGAGATGATGTTTCACAGAAAACATTTATTTGGAAAGAATGTATGACAAGTTTATAGAGATGTTCTTGATGAATTGATAATTTATAGAGTAAGCACTGTTATTGTTGCAAAAACCTTACCACATAAACTACTTTTTTGAACTACATACAGCTGTATATGAATTTTATTCATCATAAACATGAATAAAAAGTTAGGTTAGATATTCTTTTAAAAATTTTTTTATTTTAAAGATGTAGGGTACAATTCAGGGTTAGGTATACAAATGTTCATTACGCAGGTACCCTTGTTAATGAGGTTTACTACCCGCCCCGGCTCCAGCAGTTTCCCACTACCGCCAATTCCACCCCAGATATTCTTTTACGCTCTCTTCAAGATGTAGGATTATATGATATTTACAAAAATCATTATTTTTACTACTCTAGAACAGAGATAACATGGGATTAGCACATTATACTAAACAAGAAGAGAAGGCAAAGCGGAGGGAGGCAGGAGTACAGGGTGATGCTAGAAGTGATGCTGTTACTTGTGTTCTATTCTTGAACATGCTTTGAGGCTACTGAGAAGGCAAAGCCTGAAGTCAAGGACAAGGGAAGCCTTCCTTTGCCAGCAGGCACAAGACTGAAGAGCATTGTGACCTTTCTAACCACAGGATAAAAAAAGTGTCCCTGCTGGGCTTAGTGACTCAAGCCTGTAATCCCAGCACTTTGGGAGGCTGAGGTGAGAGGATTGCCTGAGCTCAGGGGTTGGAGACCAGCCTGGGCA
>NW_007252977.1:201552-202256 GCF_000164805.1 Carlito syrichta | reverse complement strand
GGGGTGTGGCAGGTTTTTAGAAATTTAAAGTGACCTGTCAGTTACCTATTGGTCGGCAGGTGAGGCATTTTTGGGATTGGTGGGGGCTTTCGCGGGCGCGGGAATGGTGGGCTTTGTTGTGGAAGAAGAACCTGGAAAGCCTTGTCCAAGCCTCCATGTTAGTTTGTTCAGGCGCCTTCTTAGGCGGGAGCGCCATTTTAGGTGGGGGCCATGCCTAGGCTTAGCCTTTGGAGGGGGCAGGTTCCTCATGGCTGGCTGGGGCCTTTCATTCCCACCTCTTTGGTTAAGGGATAAAGCAGTGGAGTTGATTGGTCTGGCTACTTCCTGCTGGTGTAGGGCGTTGTTGGTTGAGGTGGGTGAAAGGACCAGCCACATGAGGCCCCATAAGAAGGCGCCAAAAGAAAAAGTTTCACTGGGGTGGAAGTCTTGGAAGGTGCCCTGGAGGTAGAAGAATGCAAGTTGGTCCGGCCAGTCATCGAGTGGACATGGGAAAGGGAGGAGCCATTGTCACGAAGAAGATGGTCAAGGAACGCTGAAAACCTGAGTTGGAGGTAATAAGGCCTGAAAACCATATCTGTAATGAAAAATGGGGTGAGAAGGTTTAGGAGGCAGTAAGGCTTGAGTTGTTGAGGCCTGGGTCCTCAGTGGGTAGGAGGTTGTAACTCTGCAAAAGAAACTGGTTAATGGTTTGATTTGAAATTTTT
>NW_007252977.1:190690-201479 GCF_000164805.1 Carlito syrichta | reverse complement strand
TGTTTTGGGAGTTTATATATAGGGGTTAAATAGGAGGGAGTGTTGGTGTGTCTGGCCAGGTCAGGTTTGGAGAAATGGATTTTACATGACCAGTAGGGGCAACCCCTATTGAGATCTGCCCATTTTTTGCAGTTCGGGTCGGTTTGGTCATCTACTAGGCAGACATCAAGTGCGATACGCGGGTCATTGAGTGTGTGTACCTTTTCCAGAGAAAGAGAAATGGAAGTGCAGTTGTCAATGAGGCATGATTGTATATCTAAGTTTTTTACCTGGGAAATACCATTTAAAGTATAGAGTTCACAGATGGTGAAGTGGTAATGGAGGCCAGGTGGTGAGGGGTGGCTTGCCTTGAGAGCCAGAGGGAGGAGGGAAGTAAGGAGGATTAGGGGTAATATGTTTGTGTGGATTAGGGGTGAAAGTTGAGCCATTGAGATAAGGAAGGAAAGTTGAGCCATTGAGATAAGGAAGGTGGGCGTTTATGGGCAGCAACGAGAAAGGAGGACAAATAGCAGTAGTAGGAAAAAGGGTATGATTACTATTAAAGGAATGACCAGATTGAGGGCTATCATATGGAAATTCGTTTATGTGGAGTTTTCCTGGATGGAGGGCAGAGAGGGGGAACGACTGACGCGGGATATTCGAAGTTTGAGAGGATGACCCGGCACTGTGGAACAAGAAAGGGTCGGCGTTTCTGTGGAGGGAAGAAGAGGAGATGTTTTAGCCGGCTTAAGGTGGGAAATGTGGATCCAGGGGGTGAGCTGTCCTTTGTCTATGAGCAGCTTGGCTGCCGTGGGAGTGGAGAGAATTATTTGGAAGGGTCCCGTCCATTTGGGTTGTAAGCGAGCTTTGGCTTCTGTGTCTGAGAGGTAGACCCATTGTCCCGGGGTGAGAGGCTGTGAACTTGGTGTGCCTATGGGGGTGGGCAGAAGGAGGTCTTGATACTGCCAGATGTTGGATCGGATGAAGGACAGGAGAGGGTAGATTATATGAAGAAGGATGGGAGGCAGAGAGGTTGAGATACCAGGAGGGAGGGCAGGCCATCCGTATAGGACCTCGAAAGGTGAGAGTTGACTGGGTTTCTTTGGGAGGACGTGAATGCGGAAGAGGGCTAGGGGATGAGGGACACCCAGTCTTTGTGGAGTTCGAGAGAGAGTTTAGTAAGAGTATTTTTTAGTGTGTGGTTAGTCCGTTCAACCTTTCCTGATGATTGTGGGTGATAAGGAATGCGAAAGTGTCATTTGATGTTAAGAGCTGTCGTTAGAGACTGGACGAATTGTGAGGTAAATTCAGGTACATCATCTGATTGGAGAAAGGAGGGGACTCCGAACCGAGGGATAATATGGTTGGCTAAAATGGATCCTACCATAGCAACCCGCTTATTGGAGGTGGGGAAAGCTTCGACCCACCCGGAAAAGGTGTTGGCGAAGACTAGAAGGTATTTGGTGTTACGGATGGGGGGCACAACAGTGAAATCCATTTGCCAGTCTGACCCGGGGAGCTCTCCCCTAGCCTGGTGGATGGGGAATATTCCGGGTTTTAAGGGTGTGTTGGGGTTTATTCGGAGGCAAGTGGAGTATTGGGAGGAAAGTGTGTATGAGTTTTGTATGTTCTGAGGTGAGATGAAAGAAGGTTTTAAGGAAAGAGGTGAGGGCTGCTAGGTTAGGGTGGAAAATTGAGTGCAGATAAGGTATGATATTGGAGAGTTGTGGGGCCTCATTTGCTGATGAGGAGGAGGCATTAACGAGTATGGCAGGAAGAGGTTTTAGGGCCGCGTGGTGGGCCACTCTGTCGGCTTGTGAGTTTCCTTGGGTGATAAAAGATGAATCGATCTGGTGGGCTTTACAGTGGGAGATGCCAATGGCTTTTGGGAGTAGGAAGGCTTGAAGGAGGTCAGAAATAAGCTTAGCATTTATGATGACTGATCTTTTGGTGGTTAGTAGTCCCTGTTCCTGCCAGATAGCTGAGTGTGAAACCAGGATGTGGAAGACATACTTGGAGTCGGTGTAAAGTGACAGAGTGTCCAGCCGCCAACTGGAAGGCTCGAATAATCGCTGTGAGTTCTGCCTGCTGGTTGGTGGTGTGGGGCGGGAGAGGGTTAGCTTCAATGACATCAGTGGCTGAGGTGACAGCGTATCCTGCTACTCGGGACCCCTCATGTATGTACGAACTTCCGTCTGTGAACCATATGTAAGAGGGCTTAGATAAGGGTCCTTCCTGAATATGTACGGGGCAGGGAAGTAGGGATTCGAGGACCTCAACACAGTTATGGATTGGAGTGTCAGTGGGAGAGGAAGGAAGTAGTGAGTCTGGGTAAAGAGGAGCTCAGGCTTGGAAGGAGATGGAAGGATCTTGGATAAAGAAGACTAGAAGGGAAAGAACCCGGCCGGGAGGGAGTGTTTTGAGGCCCTTATATCCTAGGAGGTGATGTAGATGATGGGGGGAAGTTACAGTGATAGGTGCTCCAAATGTGAGTTTTTTTGATTTGCACACCAGTAAGTGGGCAGCTGATAGAGCCCGCAGGCACGGGGCCCATCCCTGGCCTGTGTGGTCTAGTTGTTTTGAAAGATAGGCTACGGGGGCAAACGTTTGTCCGCTAAATTGACCTAGGACTCCTAAGGCTGCACCCTTATTTTCGTGGACGTATAGGGTGAAGGGCCGGAGGATATCAGGTAGTCGTAGGGCAGGGGCCTGGAGGAGAACCTGTTGGAGGGCAGTATAAGGCTGTTTAATGGCTGAGAGGGAGAGTAAGCATTCCTTTGGGTTGCCTTTAGCGAGGTTGTAGTGTGGCTTGGCGAGAAGGGCAAAATTGGGGATCCAGGCTCGGAAGTAGCCCGCTAATCCCCAAAATGACTGGATTTCCTCCTTTGTCTTTGGTGTTTGGAGGGATTGAATAACGGCTTTACGGTTGGTTGTTATGGCCTTTTGTTGGTGTGAGATGGCGACCCCAAGGTAGGTGACCAGTGTTTTGGACAATTGAGCCTTTTGGGGGGAGGCTCGGTATCCCTTTTCTGCTAGAAAGGTAAGGAGTAGGGCCGTGTCATTGTGAGAGTCTGTAAGAGAGGGACTGCAGAAGAGGAGATCATCTACATATTGAAGTAGAGTGGATTTTGAGAGTGATAGGAGTGTGAGGTCTGCTGCCAGTGCCTGACCGAAGAGGTGAAGACTATCTCGAAATCCCTGTGGGAGGACTGTCCATGTGAGTTGTTGAGAGTGGCGGGAAGCAGGGTCGGTCCAGGTAAAGGCAAAAATGTCTTGGGAGTCAGCTGCCAAGGGAATGGTGAAGAATGTGTCTTTAAGGTCTATGACTGAAAAATAAGTTGCCGTTGGAGGAATGGTGGTCAGGATGCTATAGGGGTTGGGAACTAGCGGGTGGATGGGGAGAACAGCTGCGTTTATTTGTCGGAGGTCTTGGATGAGCTGGTAGGTTCCGTCAGATTTTATGATGGCCATAATGGGTGTATTGTAAGGTGAATTGGTGGGTCTCAAATACCCCTTCTGTAGCAGGGTTTTTATGACAGGTTGTAGACCTAGGAGACTGGCCCTGGGGAGGGGGTATTGTGGTTGACTAAGGTGGGTGGACAGGTTTTTTAATTGGATGTGAATGGGCGGGCATTGGGCTAATGGAGGGGTGTTTATGTCCTAAATCAGTGGGTTAACCGTCGAGGCAAATGAGGGGGTGAGGTGGGTTGTGGGGAGGGGGATGTGGGGGAAGAGGCTAAAAGGAGGAGTAAGGAAGTTGTTGGGAATGGGTTAGCGAGGGCAGCGCTGGGGTTAAAAGTAATGGATGCCTGAAATTTAGCCAAGATGTCCCTTCCCATAAGGGGTATGGGGCACTGAGGCATGACCAAGAAGGAGTGGGTAAATGGGATATTAGTGAATATGCATGTTAGCAAAGGGGTTATGTGTGGGATAATGGTTTGGCCCCCTACCCCGACTACTGGGGACCGAGATGGTGAGGTTGGCCCCCAGAACTCCCGCAGGACAGAAAGAGTGGCTCCAGTGTCTAGCAGGAAGAGGATGGGATGTCCATCAACTGTAATTTTGACCCTAGGCTCCTGAGCATTTGAGATATGTGTTGGGTGGGGGAACCCAGGGCCCCGTCATTCCAAGGCGGCCGTGCCCAGTAGGTCCAGGGTGGAGTTGGGGGCTGACCCTGCTCCTCTCTGGGGGCCGGGGCAGTCCACCACCAATGTCCCGGAAGGTTGCATTTGGGGCAAGGTCTTGATGGAGGTTTGGGGTTAGGGCAGACTCGTGCCCAATGTCCCTCCTTGCTGCACTTGAAACAGGGCCCTGGTGGGTCACATTTGTTTGGACGCCTCCTTTACTGTTACGGGGGCCGGTGTTTGTCCCGTGGAGAGACTGAGCTAGCATTTGATATTTTTGTTGCTTAGCCTTTTCATCTTGGTTGTGGTACACCTTAAAGGCGGTAGCCAAAACCTCATTTTGGGGTGTAAGAGGCCCTTGATCTAGCCTTTTTAATTTAGACCTAATGTCAGGGTAACTTTGAGAGAAAAAGTAAGTCATAAGGAGTTGTCATCCATCCGGAGATTCAGGGTCCAAATTGGTAAACTGTTGGAGGGCTTTTGTGAGGTGGTTGAGGAAGGAGGAAGGGTCTTCATTCTTTTCCTGGATTATTTCCTGCAGCTTTTCAAAGTTAATAACCTTTTGCGCTGCCCTCCTTAACCAGGAAAGGAGACAGGTGGAAAATTGATCTCTGGCCTGGAGGCCATTCGGGGAATTATAATCCCACTCAGGGTCTTGGTCTGGGACTGCTACTGCCCCAAGGGGATGTGTCAGGGAGGTCTGGTGGACCTCATCTGCATACGTCCTTGCCTGTTCCCAGACCCTTCTGCATTCTTCCGGGAGAAGAGTGTTGGAGAGGACCATGTAAATGTCATGAAAGGTGAGGCTGTAAGCCTGGAGAAGGTATTGGAATTCCTTGGTGTAGGTGGCTGGGTTAGTTGTGTAAGACCCCAGTTTTTTCTCTATTTGGGAGAGGTCTGAGATGGAAAATGGGACGTGTACTTGGACAAGGCCTTCAGTGCCCGCCACTTCGCGGAGAGGTGCCAGAGAGGCAGGATTAGTTTTAGAGTGGGTTATGGGAGGACTACAAGGGGGAAGGGGTGGATAGAGGCTAGGAACAGCGGGGGTAGGTGAGGCTTGGAGTGGCTGAGGTTGGGGGGGTTGTCAATATGGAGGGGGCTCATCCGCGGGGTCAAAGTCGGAGTTGGGAGAGGTGGCTGGAGAGGAGGGGGTTTTAGCCAAGAGGAGGTGAGAGGGTTTACAAGAGAGACAGAGGCAGAGATGTTCTCGGAGAAGGGAGAAAGATTGGACGTAGGGAATCTCTGCCCATTTTTCTGAACACTCGCAGAAGTTATAGAGATCCCGAATAATGTCAGGATTTGGGGACCCATGCGGGGGCCACTTACTTTGGTTATCTAAGGGATAGGTAGGCCAATTTTGGGTACTGAGGTGGATTAGACGCTTAGGCTTAATATCGGGAGTGAGGGAGAGTGTAGAGAGATTATTTAAGAGGCACTTGATGCGGGGAGACGGACGGAAGAGATGACAAGTTTCCCATGTTAGCAGTGGGGGCTGGTCAGGGTGTCCCCTGGACAAGTGACCATTGAGGAACGGAAGGGTTACAATAAAGCCTGTCGTCACAGGTCGTTATTGTAGACCCGGATTCTCCTGGAGAATTGAGAGGGTTAATGGCAACCCGGTACCGGGATTTTTGACAAGAAAGTTACCCAAAACCAGATGGAGGGAAGGCTTGAAATCTCTAAGCAGCCAAGGGAAAACCGATAGGGGCCCACTGTGGTTGTATAGACCTAGGCGGGGTGTGGTTCCCCCCTTCCCCCTTGCCTGGGCCGAAGGAGCTGCCAGACGATCAACGGTCAGTTTCCTCCGGTTATCCCAGGCAAGGTTTTAGGTTTTCAGTATGGGGACACTTACCAACCCGAAGGCCGGTGGTGAATGTAGCATCGGCATTCAGAAAAATGAGCGAAGGCCTTAAGGGGTGAGTCCCACCGGTGCAGGGATGGGGTCCCGCCTTGGGGCCAGAGAATCCCGATCCGATGAAAGACAGTGAAAGACAGTGGCGCACAGTGAGACTCAACACCCGTTAAGGCCAAGAGATTTAATGGGACGAGCGCAGTGGCTACAGAACCTGAGGGTCAGGCTGCAGCATGGAGGCAGGGGTGTGGCAGGTTTTATAGGAATTTAAAGCAACCTGTCGATTACCTATTGGTCGGCAGCTGAGGCATTTTTGGGATTGGTGGGGCTTTCGCGGGTGCAGAACGGTGGGTTTTGTTGTGGAAGAACCCAGAAAGCCTTGTCTGAGCCTCCATGTTAGTCTGTCTGGGCGCCTTCTTAGGTGGGAGCGCCATTTTAGGTGGGGGCCAAACCTAGGCTTAGCTTTTGGAGGGGGTGGGTTCCTCATTGTGGCTGGCTGGGGCCTTTCAGAGATGAGGTCTCGCCTACCCAGGCGGATCTGGAACCTGCAGGCTCAGGCAATCCACTCACCTCAGCCTCCCAAAGGTGCGGGATTACACCGAGCCTGGCTTATATGATATTTATTACTGCTGAAAATACTTTCTTTTTTTTTTTTTTTTGAGTTGGAGTCTCACTCTGTCACCCAGACTGGAGTGCAGTGGCTGCTCCCGGCTATCGCAGCCTCGACCTGCTGGGCTACGGCGATCCTTCCGCCTCAACCTTCCAAGTGGCCGGAATTACAGGCATGCTCTACCACGCCCGACTGATTTTTTGATTTATTGTGGAGATGAGGTCTCGCTGCCCAGGCAGGTCTCGAACACACGGGCTCAGGCAATCCACTCACCTCAACCTCCCAAAGGCGCAGGATTACAGGCTGAGCCACCGAGCCTGGCTGAAAATACTTTCTTAATAAAATTAAGCTATAGGCCATTGCTTTACTAGACTCCGGTGTGGTCATGTGCTCTTTGACCAATGTTTATGAACTACCATGTTTCCTAAGCTTCGGCCCCCCCTCCTACCTTGGGGAGGTGTATCTCTTACTCTTTCTTTCTCTCTCTCATTTGTTTTCTAAATAAACTATATTTTTCAATCCAAAAAAAATGAAGCTATAATTAAAGGTGAAGTAAAATAATTATTTTAATGAAACAGCTGTTCTGTTATCTATTGCAATATTTTTCATCAATTTTGAGTGAAAAATAAGCAACTAAGTTCTAAGGAGATAAATAATATTTATATATGATACATATTTTAATTTGAGAGAAATGAGAAATATTAGATTATAGTAGAAAGTTACTGACTAGCAGCTTTTTTTTTGAGTTGGAGTCTCACTCTGTCACCCAGGCTGGAGTGCAATGGCACGCTGACAGCCACCACAGCCTGGACCTACGAGGCTCAGGCGATCCTTCCACCTCAGCCTTCCAAGTAGCTGGAACTACAGGCATGCGTCACCATGCCCAGGTAATTTTTTGATTTATTATAGAGATGATGTCTCACCAAGTTGCCCAGGCTGGTCTAGAACCCATGGACTCAGGCAATCCTCTCACCTCAGCCTCCCAAAGTGCTGGGATTATAGGTGTTAGCCACCATGCCCAGCCTGATTTTTAATTATTTTTTTAATCCGAGTCTCACTGTTGCCCAGACTGGAGTGCAGTGGCACACTCACGGCCACCACAGCCTCGACCTGCTGGGTTCAGGTGATACTTCTGCCTCAGCCTTCCAGGTTGCTGGACCTACAGGTATGCACCACCACGCCTGGCAAAGTTTTTTTGATTTATTAAAGAGATGAGGTCTCGCCAAGTTTTCCAGGCTGGTCTTGAACCTGTGGGTTCAGACAATCCTCTCATCTCAGTCTCTCCGCAAAGTGCTAGATGTTTTTTTTTTTTTGTCAGATAGGTAATGTACTGACATTGTAACAAATTTTCAGGGTGGCACATTTCACACATGCACATAAACACCCAATCATCATGCTTATGAACGACAAAAGGATTTTTTTTCTTTTTTTGAGTTGGAGTCTCACTCTGTCGCCCAGACTGGAGTGCAGTAGCCGCTCCCGGCCACTGTAGCCTCGACCTGCTGGTCTCCAGCGATTCTTCCACCTCAGCCTTCCGAGTAGCTGGGACTACAGGCATAGATTTTTTTTTTTTTTTTTGAGTTGAAGTCTCACTCTGTTGCCCAGGATAGAGTGCCATGGCACGCTCATGGACAGCCTCGACCTGCTGGGCACAGGCCATCCTTCTACCTCAGTCTTCCAAGTAGCTGGAACTGCAGGCGCACACCACCACACCTGGCTAATTTTTATTTATTTATTATAGAGACAGGGTCTCCCCAAGTTGCCCAGGCTGTTCTGGAACCCCTGAGTTCAGGCAATCTTTTTGCCTCTGCCTCCCTAAGTGCTGGGATTATAAGCATGAGCCACTGCACCTAGCCAACAAGAGGATTTTTTAAAAAATAAACTTTATATTTTAGAGCAGTTTTAGGTTCACAGCAAAATTGACCATAAAGTACAGAGAGTTCTTATTTCTTCTGTCTCCACTGTCAATATCCCACATCAGAGTGGCATATTTGTTAAAATTGATGAACCTATGTTGATAGATCATTATTACCCAAAGTCATAGTTTACAATAGTGTTCAGCCTTGAAGTTGTACATTCTATGGGGATTTTGACAAATGTATAATCGCATATATCCATCATTGTAGTAACATTCAGAATAGTTTCATTGTCCTAAAAAGCCTCTGTGCTCTGCTTATTCACCTCTATCTCCCCTCTGGCTCCCAGCAACAACTAGTCTTGTTACTGTCACAAAATTATGGTCATAAAGTTGGAATCACACAATATATTGCCTTTTCATATTAGTTTCTTTTACTTAATAATGTTTATTTGTTTTCTCCATATTTTTCATGACTTGATAGCTCATTTCTTTTTGAGACTGAATAATATTCTATTGTCTTGATGTACCATTATTTATTTATTCACCCAATACTGAGGAACATCTTAGTTATTTTCAGGTTTTGTGAATTATACATTTTTAAAAATAAAACTTCATCTCTTACCATTGGAATTTAGGTAGTTAACGTGTCTTTTAAGAATCCATAAAATTTTTTAGTGCCTTTGGGAGGCTGAGGTGAGTGGATTGCCTGAGCCGGTGGGTTCGAGACCCGCCTGGGCAACTTGGCGAGACCTCATCTCTACAATATATAAATAAAAAATTAGCCGGGCATGGTAGCGCATGCCTGCATTTTCAGCTACTTGGAAGGCTGAGGCAGAAGGATTACTGGAGCCCAGCAGGTGGAGGTTGCATTAGCCATGATCCACTGCACTCCAGTCTGGAAGACAGAGTGAGACTCCAACTCAAAAAAAAAAAAAAAGAATCCATAGATTTTTATTAATCTCTTATTTTTTCTCTGTAGGCTACCTTTAGTTAATCTGTCTTTATTTTATTTTATTTTTTATTTTGAATTGGGACCTCACTGTTACCCAGGCTGGAGTGCAGTGGATCATGGCTCACTGCACCCTTGTCCTCCTGGGCTCTTGGCGTTCCTTCCACCTCAGCCTTTCTAGTAGCAGGGACTATAGGTGCATGCCACCATGCAATGCTAATTTTTTTTTTTTTTTGAGTCAGAGTCTCACTCTGTCGCCTAGGCTGGGGTGCAATGGTATACTCAGGGCCACTGCAGCCTAGACTTGTTGGCCTTAGGTGATCCTTTCACCTCAGCCTTTCAAGTAGCTGGAACCACAGGCATGCGCCATCATGCCCAGCTCATTTTTCTTGATTTATTGTAGAGATGAGGTCTTGCCAAACTGCCCAGGCTGGTCTGGAACCCATGGACTCAGGCAATCCTCTCACCTGGCCTCTCAAAGTACTGGGATTATAGATATGAGCTACTGTGCCCCCAGGCTAATTTTTTAAATTTGTTGCAGAGGCGAGGTCTCACTATGTTGCCCAGGCTGTTCTCCAATTGTAGAGCTCAAGCAATCCTTCTGCCTCAGCCTTCCAAAGCGCTGGAATAACAGGCATGAGCCACAGTGCTCAATCCTATTTCTGTGTTGTTTATCAATACTTAGCTAAGAACTACAACTATGTTGTTTATTTATTTATTTATTTATTTTTTGAGTTGGAGTCTCACTCTCTCACCCAGACTGGAGTGCAATGGGTGCTCCCGGCCACCACAGCCTCGACTTGCTGAGCTCTGGCGATCCTTCTGCCTGAGCCTTCCGAGTAGCTGGAACTACAGGTGTGCACTACCACACTCAGCTAATCTTTTGATTTTATTGTAGAGATGAGGTCTCGCCAAGTTGCCCAGGCGGGTCTCGAACCCGTGGGCTCAGGCAATCCACTCACCTCAGCCTCCCAAAGTGCTGGGATTACAGGCTGAGCCACCGAGCCCGGCCTTCTATGTTATTTATTACTTAACTAAAACAAGTTTATAATACAAAGTAACTAGTAAAATATGTGTACTTTAATAAAGTAATACAAATCATAATGGTTTTTACTGAAAGTTGTTAGTATTGAGATCGATTGTTTTCTTCTCTCTCTCTCTCTCTCTTTTTTTTTGAGTTGGAGTCTCACTCTGTCACCCAGGCTGAAGTGCAGTGCCACGCTCATGGCCACCGGCAGCCTTAACCTGCTGGGCTCAGGCGATCCTTCTGCCTCAGCCTTCCAAGTAGCTGGAGCTACAGGTGTGCACCACCATGCCCTGCTAAGTTTTTGATTTATTGTAGAAATGAGGTCTCACTAAGTTGCCCAGACTGGTCTTGAACCCATGGGCTCAGGCAATCCTCTCACCTTGGCCTCCC
>NW_007252977.1:149928-189579 GCF_000164805.1 Carlito syrichta | reverse complement strand
CCCACGGGCTCGGGCAATCCACTCACCTCAGCCTCCCAAAGGCGTGGGATTACAGGCTGAGCCACCGAGCCCGGCTTCTTTTTAAAAAAAATTTTTTTAATTTGTATTTACTATAGAAACAAAAGTCTTGTTATTTTGCCATACTGGTCTTGAACTCCTGGGCTCAAGCAATCTTCTCACCTCGGTCTCCCAATGTGCTGGGACTACAGGTGTAAGCCACCATGCCCAGCCTCAAATGCAGAAGTTTCAAGTATCTCTTGACTTCTTTCTCCTTCTGTTAAAGTTTCCTGCTATTAGCTTCCTCTCTTATATCCTTCATATCTATATTATTTCCTATGAGTTTTTCATCTAGAAAGTTTCCTATTTTCCTCCTAAGGCACTTACCCTCACTTATTTAGTCCAACAATTGGATGTTGATCTGATCTTACTTCCCACGTTATATCATTCCAGTTCAAACTTCTTTTGGTTTTTTTTTTTTTTTCCTTTCTGACAATCTAACATAGATCATCCTTTTTGAATTCATGATAGCTTGCCCCTTTTTTTCCCATTCATTTTTATTCTCTTTATTTCTCTTTATTACAACAAAGAGACTTTTCTCTAGAAAATGCTAAGAGACCTACTGGAAAAACATGCCCCCTCCCCTAATATTAATTAATCCTGGATTAGTTGTCCAATCTCTTTTTCTTTCTTTCTTTTTTTTTTTTTTGAGTTGGAGTCTTACTCTGTCGCCCAAACTGGAGTGCAGTGGCCGCTCCCGGCCACCTCAGCCTCGACCTGCTGGGCTCCAGCGATCCTTCCGCCTCAGCCTTCCAAGTAGCCGGAATTACAGGAATGCACTACCACACCCGGCTGATTTTTTTTTTTAATTATTGTAGAGATGAGGTCTCGCTGCCCAGGCAGGTCGCGAAACTGCGGGCTCAGGCAATCCACTCACTTCAGCCTCCCAAAGGCGCGGGATTACAGGCTGAGTCATCGAGCCCGGCTCTTTTTCTTTAGATGATTTATTTTGAAGCAAATGCCTTATTTGGAAGTCCAGTCTTTTTTCTACTTTGCACCACACTACTTCACTATGTTACAAATGCTGTTCAACAAAGGGTAGAAATCTTAAACCTTGGTCTATAACCAGACTTTTCTGAACTAATTTCTTATCCCCTATCTGCCATTATACACCCTAAGGTCTTTTCTCTAGAAAACCAATCTACAAATATTAGGCATTTAGAGTGAAAAACCCATATCCTAAGTTTTCTGGTATCTTCAGCCTCTCTTTGCTACCTTTATTCCATTTTATTCTTTATATTTCATATTAGCATATAACACATTAAAAAATCACAGATGGAAACTATAAATTTTCTTTTTTTTTTTGAGTTGGAATTTCACTCTGTCACCTAGACTGGAGTGCAGTGGCATACTCCCGGCAACTCTACCTGCTAGACTCCGGTGATCCTTCCGCCTCAGCCTTCCAAATAGCTGGAACTACAAGTGTGTGCTACCATGCCTGCTAATTTTTGATTCATTGTAGAGATGAGGTCTTGCCAAGTTGCCCAAGTGGGTCTCGAACCTGCAGCCTCAGGCAATCCACTTGCCTCAGCCTCTCAAAGTGCTGGGATTACAGGCTGAGCCACCAAGCCTGGCCTAAACTCTATAGTTTTCAAGTTTCATTATAATGTTAACATTCTTCTTATATATCAAGAGAATGCCAGTGTAGTAATATACATAAGGAGTAGATGTTGTAGTGTGTCATATTCAATGTGCATATTTATTTCTTTATATGTTCTTATTGGAATTCCTTACTCCTCTATTTCCAATTTGCTGTTCAGGTTTCTTGGGAAAACAACACAATAGGAAGTTCCTACCAATTTCATAATTTTTCTCACTAGATAGTCTGAGTCCCAGACTCCTTTCATTTTCTTCTTTTTCTTTTTCTTTCTTTCTTTCTTTTTTTTTTTTTGAGTGAGTCTCATTCAGTTGCCCAGGCTGGAGTGCAGTGGCACGTTCATGGCCACTGCATTCTCAACCTGCTGGCCTCAGGTGCATAGGTGATCTTTCTGCTTTAGTCTTCCAAGTAGCTGGAACAACAGGCATGCACCCTCACGACTGGCTAATTTTTTGATTTATTGTAGAGACAAGGTCTTACCATGTTGCTCAGGCTGGTCTTGAACCTCTGAGCCCAGGCAATCCTCTCACCTCTGCCTCCAAAAGTGCTGGGATTATAGTGGTGAGCCACTGTGCCCGGCCCCTGACTCCTTTCTTACCCATGGTGACCTGTCCATGAGGAAACTGTGGTGGGGATTACAATGAACCCAAGTGTCCAAGTTACCTAGGCAGAGCCCGAGAGCTTTCTACTTCTTTTTTTTTTTTTGAGTTGGAGTCTCACTCTATCACCCAGACTGGAGTGAGTGGCTGCTCCCGGTCATCGCAGCCTTGGTCTGCTGGGGTCCAGCTATCCTTCCACCTCAGCCTTCCAAGTAGCTGGAACTACAGGTGCACGCACCACACCTGGCTCATTTTGATTTATTGTAGAGATTAGGTCTAGCCAAGTTGCCCAGGCAGGTCTCGAACCCTCGAACTCAGGCAATCCACTCACCTCAGCCTCCCAAAGGTGTGGGATTACAGGCTGAGCCACCGAGCCAGGCTGCTTTTTACTTCTTATGTTTACAGAAAGTCCTTTGTGTTAACCATATTTAGAGTTCATCTTTGACACCTGTTGTTTTCTTTCTCTCTCTCTTTTTACTTTTTCTTTCACTCTGTCGCCCAGGCTGGAGTGCAGTGGCATGCTCATGGCCACCACAGCCTCAACCTACTGAGGCTCTGATGATCCTTCTTCCTCAGCCTTCCAAGTAACTGAACTACAGGCATATGCCTCAATGCCTGGCTAATTTTTTGATTTATTGTAGATCTACTGTATTGACCTCGCCAAGTTGTCCAGGCTGGTCTCGACTCATGGGCTCAGGCAATCCTCTTACCATGGCCTCCCAAAGTGCTGGGATTATAGACATGAGCCACTGCACCTGGCCTTTTTTTTTTTTTGAGTTGGTGTCTCACTCTGTCATCCAGGCTGAAGTGTAGTGGCACACTCATGGCCACCACAGTCTCAACCTGCTGGGCTCAGGTGATCCTTCTGCCTCAACCTTTCAAGTAGCTAGAACTACAGGTACATGCCACCATGTCCAGCTTACTTATTTATTTTTAAAAATTTATTGTAGAGACGAGGTCTCACCAAGTTGCCCAGACTGGTCTCAAACCTCTGGGCTCAGGCAATCCTCTTACTTTTGCCTCCTAAAGCACTGGGATTGCAGGCATGAGCCACCATGCCCAGCAACACCTCTTGCTTTCTAGAGCAAAAGATATTTCTTGAAAAAACACCTCAGGTTTGTATCCTGTTCTACTGGTTCTTCTAATTTAAAACACCATTTGTGCTACAAATACACCCTGTTCTTGTCATATCTGTACAAAAGTAAGGATTGCTCTAAGTATAGAGTGAGGGGATGGGGAAAATATGAGGGTAGGTATAGAAGGAGAACTTGAAGGGAAAGTCTATTATTAATACTTCTGATACTACAGGGTGAAGAATTGCACTCCTTTTTTTCTACTCTTTATTTCATTCAGCATTATTGCTTCTATTTGCATTTCTCGGGTAATTCTTGCCTCCTCTACCTTTTCATCCTCCTCCATTTTTCTCCACACTGAGAACAGTATGAACCCTGAGTCTGTATTACTCAAGTCACTTAATTTTGTTTTTAGACTGACTGATTTAACTCTCTCAACAGGAATAATCATCTGTCTCTCCTTGGTGTATGTGCTTGACCATGTGATCAAGTCCTTGGCTTCCTTACCAATAGTGGGTGACAAATGGTACACTCGTGAGTAAATCATGCAATAAATGGAACTACTTTTTCCCATTAGGAAGGTATATGTCTCAGGCATTCATTACAAATGATTTTCTATTTCCTATTTTTTTTTTAGTCAGATTCTCACTTTGTCACCCAGTCTGGAGTTCAGTGGCATGCTCACAGCCAACACAACCTTGACCTGCTGGACTCAGGCAATCCTTGCACTTCAGCCACAGGCATGCACCACCACACCTGGCTGACTTTTTGATTTATTGTGGAGACGAGGTCTCACTATGTTGCTCAGGCTGGTCTAGAACCCCTGAGCTCAAGTAATCCTCTTACCTCTGCTTCCCAAAGTGCTGGGATCACAGGTGTGAGCCACCTCATGCAGCAATTTTCTATTTTCTTACCAGAGTTATATTTTTATTTTCCAATTTATGGTTTTCTTACTAAATTTGCTATGAAAAAAGTTTTGTGATTCATTTAAATTCATTCCTACTTTATCTGAGTTCATTTACTTTTGGGACTTGTAGAATACTTAGTTACTATCCTCTTCATCTGCTTGAAAACAATTAAAACCTTCATGACCTTCATATTTCCTCACCTAGTCATTCATTCATGCGTCCATCCTTCACTAAGATTTAAAAAAATGTGATGCTTTCTTTAATACATTTGTAGAAGTCATATTCAAAGCTTGGAATAGTCCCATTTATGTGTGGTTCCATATACTCCATATATGTGATGGACCAGAGACATTTGATAAATTCTGACGTCTGCCTGTTGGTTCAGTCAGTAGAGAGGATTACAGCTGTTCAGGAAGCAGGTTATATGCATTCATGTTATAATGTGCCTATACCTGTGCTTATCTTATGATTTAAGAAATTTTTGAAATTTAATAAATATTAGCTACCTTCTTATCTTGTCCCATCCAAAATCGTTTTTTTTTTTTTTTTGAGTTGGAGTCTCACTCTGTCTCCCAGACTGGAGTGCAGTGGCCGCTCCCGGCCACCGCTGCCTCGGCCTGCTGGGCTCCGGCGATCCTTCCGCTTCAGCCTTCCAAGTAGCTGGAACTACAGGCGTGCGCTACCACGCCCGGCTAATTTTTTGATCTTTATTGTAGAGATGAGGTCTCGCCGAGTTGCCCAGGCAGGTCTCGAACCTGCGGGCTCAGGCAATCCACTCACCTCGGCCTCCCAAAGTGCTGAGATTACTGGCTGAGCCACCGAGCCCAGCCTCCCATCCAAAATCTTTGATGCTTCCATTAATTATAATGAATTTGAGCATTCAATTATGTGGTTAATAAGGATATGCAGGACTAGGGTCCTCCAGAAAGTCTTTCCATTGAAACGTTTCTTTGAATAAAACAATAAGCGAGAACCAGTATATTAGCTTGGAGTTACTTCAGTGTCTGCTTCTATTTGATGCACACAAGAGGTAAATGGAACTTGCAGGGAAAAATTCTCCCCATGCAATGCATGCTTTCCAACAGAGGTTCAAGTCATAAATGTGGTAAGTGCCCATGAGTAATTACTGGGAGTAAAAGCAAATGGAAAGTGCCCACAGGGTAGAAATGTGAATGGGATCTTTGCCCTTATGTACATATTTTTCCCTTCTGCGCTCTATAGTTAATCTCTACATTGTATTTAGTATCAACATGGTTAGCATCCTCACCTTTCTATTTCAGAGTCCTGTCACTGATCAACCTGAGTCTAATAGCTTCGGTGACAGGAGGTATCAAACCCTGCATGGCAGCTTTTAGTGGAGACCAGTTTGAAGAAAACCATGTAAGAGTCCTGTTATTTTTCTATTTCTAAAAATGTAGAGCTAGCTTAAGGGGTACCTGGCAGGTAGCCATTTGCCAAGATGGAAATAATCCACTGGCCAGCTTTATCTGAGGAGTTATATTCAATGTTGATACTGGTCATTAATAAGAAGAAAAACTGAAACACGTTAAAAGGAAAGAGACCAGGGTGCTGGATGAATGAAACGACATGTCTTATAAGGAAAAATTGAAGGATATGGAAATATTTATCCTGAATAAGAATCAAAGGATATTGGAAGATGTCAATGATTCAGCCTGAGACCAATGAGTGAAAGCTACAGGAAGCCTTTTGCTTGACGGAAGGAAAAGATTTAGGGCAGGAAGTGGTGAATTTACTCTAACTTGAGGTATTTAAGAAGTAATGTGGTAAGTACTTTGGAAATGGGAGGTGATAAGCACTGTAGAGAAGATTTAAGCATCTGTAGTTTTGAGATGCTGTGAAAGGGGAAAATGATCAATTGGAAGGAAAAGAATGAATTTCTATAGATGAATGCGCCTGGCTGGTCGTTTCTTTTCTTCCTAAATACTTTCCATTGTCAATGGGAAAAAATAAAGCAATAAGAATAAGGTAAAAAGGGGCCCCTATGAGAAGGCTGTGACAAATAGGCAAAGGAATAGTCTATTCTTAGATCAGTCAGCATTTCTGGTTTCCTCTCTTTTGCTTTTAGTTTTCTTTTTTTCTTTCTTCATATATCTAGTCCCTCTTCTATAGCTGTTTATCATTTTCTGGTTTCTCTCTCTCTCTCTCTTTCTCTCTCTCTCTGGCTTCCTCACCCCCATCTCTCTCTCTTTCTCCTACCCCGTCTCTCTTTCTTGCCTTCTTTCCTCTACCCTCTCTCTGACATAGTACCTGAAATTTCTTTCTGCCTCTATTCTCTCTCTGTCCTATTCTGTCTTCCTGTGTTTTTCTTACCTTTAAGACCCTTCGAGTTGTTTTATTCTTTCTGTCTGTACAATGGTCCATAGATCAAAATTGATTGCTGACTTTGGAGAAATGACTAACTTTGGCAAGTGGGATTCTATGCACAATGAACTATACAAATGAGATAAATGAAATAAGGAATAAGGTTTGAATGGAAACCAAAAGAGGAAAGAAGAGACACTATAAATAGAAAATGGGGAAGGACTAATTGTTCTACTGTGTCAGGAAAAGATCTAGTGTGTTAGAATGAAGTACACAACACGTAATAAATTGAATGCATCTGTCACTTTACTTGAAAGCTGTTTCATTTGGTAAGTGCTTCCCAAACATATTTCAATTAATAGAACACATTCACCTCCAAGTTTCCACCAGCCACTAATTTTCTTTTATGCTCTCTGGTAGATTTCCTTAAGGCACTAGGTGAACTGTCCTGCTTGGTCAACAATTTACTCCATTGTCCTATGTTTTGACCCAATTTCTTCCACACACTCCTGCCAAAAAATCCATTATCTAACTAAATCAGTTATTCACTTAGTTAATACATGTACAGTCGATAGACATTTTTGATCCTCTAATATAGTTCAGGAGCTATAGGGATTACAAAAATGAGTATGATAAAATTTCTTCCCTAAAGGAAGTCACAATATACTGAAAGAAATATACATTTAATGCAAAGACATTAATATTAAAATAGATATGTATAGGGCACAGTAGTGGCACTGAGAGCAGGATAATCAATTCTGCCTAGGTAAAGGGAGTAAAATAATTTGAAAGCTGCTTGTACTTGTGCTTAAAAGATTAATAAATGTTTGTCTGGAGTCAGTCAGCCATGCTTTAAAATATCAAATATTATGTCAGATACCTTAGAGACAGTATCTGAATATGTCTCTTTGTATGTACCTCTAGGTCTGAATCTGAACATGGAGTGGGGATGGAGTTAAGAGGCAGATTGCACTGATGATTTATCCTGTTTGTTTTAGGCAGAAGAGTGAAACAGATACTTCTCAATATTGTATATCTCCATCAATGCAGGGAGCTTGATTTTTTTTTTTTTTGAGTTGGAGTCTCACTCTGTTGCCCAGACTGGAGTGCAGTGGCACGCTCCTGGCCACTGCAGCCTCGACCTGCTGGGCTCCGGCAATCCTTCTGCCTCAGCCTTCCAAGTAGCTGGAACTACAGATGCGTGCTACCACACCCGGCTAATTTTTGATTTATTGTAAAGATGAGGTCTCGCCAAGTTGCCTGAACAGGTCTCGAACGTGCGGGCTCAGGCAGTCCACTTACCTCAGCCTCCCAAAGCATGGGATTACAGGCTGAGTCACCGAGCCCAGCTGGCAGCTTGATTTCTACATTTATCACATCCATGCTGAGAGGTTAGGATTGTTTCTGAGGGACACTGTGTAAGGTTTTACTATGGCCAACCAAAAAGCTGTCCAAGTATTCCTACCATTCATATTCTACTTTTATACGAGCTTGAAAATCTGTAAGAATTTCTTTTAGTCTGAATTTGGCCCAAAAGAAGGATTATGGATTCAGTGATGGGTGGAAAGAGAATGGCTATGTCTATGACTTTAAGAACCTGAGTTTAGGCCAGGTGCGGTGACTCACACCTATAATCCCAACACTTTGGGATGCTGAGGTGAGAGAATTGCCTGAGCTCACAGGTTTGAGACCAGTCTGGGAAACTACGATAAATAAAAAATTAGCCAGGCCTGTTGGCGCATGCCTATAGTTCCAGCTATTTGGAAGGCTAAGGTGGAAGGACTGCCTGAGCCCAGCAGGTCGAGGCTGCGGTGGCTGTGAGTGTGCCACTGTACTCCAGCCTGGGTGACAGAGTGAGACTTCAACTCAACTCACCAAAAAAAAAAAACAAAAAACAAAAAAAAAAAGAACCTGAGCTTGTAGAATAAAACAGCAAAGATTCAGGGTTACATTTTCTCCCCTCCCCCATTTACTTTAGGAGATGTGCAGTGTTTTGGAGAAGACTGTTATGCACTGGCTTTTAGAATTCCAGGATTGCTCATGATGACAGCTCTTGGTAAGTGCAATGGAGCAAAGGAAACAATCACTGAGGCCTGCCACATGTAAAGCATCACGTAGGCACTTAACACAAACTATTTCATTCAACCCTCACATTAACTCTATTGAGTATTATTGTAAGGGTTTCTCCTCGACTTTGAAGACAGATTCTGAATGAAGCCAGCAACTAGAAGGAAAAAAAATTCCCAAGTGCTGACAACTACTAAGATGTTCCCAGGGACTTTCAAAAAAATCAAACTCTGGGTCAATCAGGGGGCCTGGGTATCTATAATTTTTTGAGTATTTTAAATGATTCTAATATAGTCAAGGTTAGGACCCACTGCTCTACAGTAGTAAGGAAGCAAAGAAGATAATCCTTTCAAACTAGTTTATTTCATCTAATACTCATTTGGTAATTGGAAGACTTTATTTATTTATTTATTTTTGAGTTGGAGTCTCACTCTGTTGCCCCGGCTATAGTGCAGTGGCATGCTCACAGCCTCACAGCCACTGCAGCCTCTACCTGCTGGGCTCAGACGATCCTTCAGCCTCAGCTTTCCAAGTAGCTGGAACTACAGGTATGCACCACCATGCCCAGCTAATTTTTAAATTTATTGTAGAGATGAGGTCTCTCCAAGTTGCCCAGTCTGGTCTTGAGTCAGTGGACTCAGTCAATCCTCTTACCTCGGCCTCCCAAAGTGCTGGGGTTATAGGCATGAGCGACTGCACCCGGCCTAATGTCTGACTAATTTTTTAATGTATTGTAGAGATGAGGTCTCACCAAGTTGCCCAGGTTGGTTGAGCCCCTGGACTCAGGCAATCTTCTCGCCTTGGCCTCCCAAAGTGCTGGGATTACAAGTTTGAGCCACCGTACATGGTGGAAGACATTTTTAATTCTTTAGGCCTTTTAAAGCAAGTTTCTAGGTTTAGCTGCTTCTGCCTCCCTCTGCAATGATCCCAAAGAGTTCACCCTTGAGCAGAGATAATAAGAGGAGTTGGATAAGTAGGTGGAAACTAATGTAACTTAGATCTAGTGGCATTCCCTTACCACTGAAAACCTAGTCCTGGAAGAGAAGAGGGATGTGTTATTCCTTAGTTTATAGATCCTAAGGGAAAACTTGGGCATGATTGTTTCTTATTTTTAACATTTTAAAATTTTATTTTACTTTATTTTATTTTATTTTATTTTGAGTTGGAGTCTCACTCTGTCACCCAGACTGGAATGCAGTGGCCGCTCCCGGCCACCGCAGCCTCGACCTGCTGGCTCCGGCGTTCCTTCCTCCTCAGCCTTCCGAGTAGCTGGAACTATAGGCGCGCGTTACCACGCCCAGCTAGTTTTTGATTTATTGTAAAGATGAGGTCTCACCAAGTTGTCCAGGAGGGTCTCAAACCCGCAGGCTCAGGCAATCCACTCACCTCAGCCTCCCAAAGTGCTGGGATTACAGGCTGAGCCACCAAGCCTGGTTCATATTTTTTATTTTAAAATTGTGGGGTAAATTGACCTGGAAACCCGTTCTCACTCTGAGCCTCAGGGTGATGCCCTCCTGGAAAATATCCAGTCCAAACACGTAAAGAGCTCAATAGAGGAGAAAAGTGTCCAAAGACTCAATGTTCAGTCTGATTATTTTCTACTGGGGAAGGGTGGTTGGGGAGGCTGATACTAACACTCAGAGTTCTCAATGCCAAGGACATTTATTCCAGGTGAACTGTCATAATATATTCCCTGCTTCCTTCTGTATTCAAAGTCAAATATTGTCCAAATATTTTTCTGGTTTTTCACTGATTAGTACTATGTCTTCTCTGGATCCTATCATGATGATATTTATATATTAGAGTAATTATGAAGATCAAAAGAGAAGCTATAAGTGAAATGTTTTATAAATTATAAAATGTTTAACAAGTGCTATCTGTCATTGTTAGTCAGCAGTTTCAGTTTTCTGGCTGCTACTAAATAACTCAATTCTCTGACCTTTTACTATAATTTAATTATTCTTTTTTTTTTTTTTTTTGAGTTGGAGTCTCACTGTGTCACCCAGACTGGAGTGCAGTGGTGGGGCAGCCTCAACCTGCTGGGTGCCGGCGATACTTCCGCCTCAGCATTCCAAGTAGCCGGAATTACAGGCACGCGCTACCACGCCCGGCTGATTTTTTGATTTATTGTAGAGATGAGGTCTTGCTGCCCAGGCGGGTCTCGAACCTGCAGGTTCAGGCAATCCACTCACCTCAGCCTCCCAAAGGCGCGGGATTACAGGCTGAGCCACCGAGCCCAGCTAATTTTTTCTTTTTTATTCACTCATTCATTTATTCATTTATTCAAACATTTAATGAACCTATTACATGCCAGATTATGTGCTAGGTATTGGGGTCACATTGGTAAATTAGACAGCTACAGAGTTCATACTCTCAAAGAACTTATGTAGTTCAGCAGGGTGGGGAAGATAAACAAGTAAACGAATTTATAAAATAGTACTACAGGCTGGACTCGGTGGCTCAGCCTGTAATTCCAGCACTTTGGGAGGCCAAGGCGGGTGAATTGCCTGGGCCCGCGGGTTCGAGACCAGCCTGGGCAACTTGGCGAGACCTCGTCTCTACAATAAAATAAAAAATATCCAGGCATGGTAGTGTGCATCTGTAGTTCCTGCTATTTGGAAGGTTGAGGCAGAAGGATTGCTGGAGCCCAGAAGGTTGATGCTGGTGTGGCCGTGAGCATGTGTGCCACCGCACCCCAGCCTGGGCAAAGGAGTGAGAGACTCCAACTCAAATAAATAAATAAATAAAGTAAAATAAAATAAAATAAAATAGTACTACTGATATCACAACTGGGAAAGTACAGTGGAGAGCACACAGAAGGGATGTTTGATTTTGAGGGTCATAAAATATTTGTCTAAAGAAATGACACAAAAAATCCTCAAAAAACAACCAGGCACAGTGGCTCATACCTGTAATCCCAGCACTTTGGGAGTCTGAAGTGAGAGGATTGCTTAAGTTTAGGAGTTCAAGGCCAGCCTGGGCAACATAGCAACACCTCACCTCTACCAAAAAATAAAAATAAAAATGAGTTGACTCAGTGACTCAGCCTGTAATCCTAGCACTTTGGGAGGCTGAGGTGAGTGGATTACCTGAGCCCGCGGTTTTGAGACCAGCCCGGGCAAGTTGGCGAGACCTCATCTCTACAATAAATCAAAAATTAGCCGGGCATGGTAGCGTGCACCTGTAGTTCCAGCTACTTGGAGAGCTGAGGCAGAAGGATCGCCGGAGCCCAGCAGGTCAACTCGTGTGGCCATGAGTGTACCACTGCACTCCAGCCTGGGCGATGGAGTGAGACTCCAACTCAAAAAAAAAAAAAAAAAAAAGACCGAGAGTCAACAAATAAATAGAAAAGTAAATAATAAATAAATAAAAAGGAAATGACATCTAAGGTGAGGCCTAAGAGCTGCACAGCAATTAATCAAAGAAGAGATTGTGATACAGGAAGAAGACATGGTATCTGTAAGATGAGGTGAGAAGTAAAATGACATATTTAAAGGCCTTAAAAGAATTCAGATTACCTAGATAATAAGTGAGAAAATAAACAGGAAAAACTAGATAATGAAGAGCATTTAAAACCATTAAGCGATTAGAACTTTATATTTTTGTGAGGGACAGTGGGGAGCTCCAAAAAGATTTTGATAGAGGAATGATTGTTAGGTTTTTCTTTCTTTCTTTCTTTCTTTTTTGAGTTGGAATCTCACTCTGTCACCCAGGCTGGAGTACAGTGGCCCACTAATGGCCACCCCAGCATCAACCTGCTGGACTCCAACGATCCTTCTGCCTCAGCCTTCCAAGTAGCCAGAAGTACAGGTGCGTGCTACCACACCCACTAATTTTTTATTTATTGTAGAGATGAGGTCTTGCCAAATTGCTCGGGTGGGTCTCGAACCCACAGGCTCAGGCAATCCATTTGCCTCGGCCTCCCAGAGTGCTGGAATTACAGGCTGAACCACCGAGCCTGGCCAGGTTTTTCTTTTTCTTTTTCTTCTTCTTTTTTTTTGGAGTTGGAGTCTCACTCTGTCGCCCAGACTGGAGTGCAGTGGAGAGATGAGGTCTCACCAATTTGCCCAGGTGGGTCTCGAACCCACGGGCTCAGGCAATCCACTCACCTCAGCCTCCCAAAGGTATGGGATTACAGGCTGAGCCACCGAGCCCGGCTGGTTTTTATTTTTCAATGATGTTTCTATAGTGTGGAGAAAGAATTGTGTTAGTGGTGAGGCAAGGATAATATTTATCTTGAAGACTGAATTTTTTGACATTCCCTTAAACTTGTGCTCCAAATGAGTGCCTCATTCAGCTTTCATTAGTTTTGGCCCTGGCAAAATTAACAAACCTTGTTATGATTAGATATGTGAAGTGGAGGAGAAGAAAAGTCAAAGTTTATTGTAGAGTTCTGACGCGCAACTGGGTAGATAGTGGGGTCATTAACTGAGATTGTGAAAAATAGCGGGTTTGGGGCAATGTTGATGAATTTAGTTTTGAACATGTTGCATTTTAGATATTCTTGGAATATCTCATCAGAGTTACCAGTTATGGAATATAAATTTAGAATCAGAAGAAATATTTAGGTTGCAGATATAGATCTGGAATCATGAGGATAAAGGTAGCAGTAAACCATGAAGATAGATAACTAAGAGCTAATAAGAGTAGGGTAAAAAATAGAGCCTAGGACCAAACCCCAAGGAGTATCAGAATTTAAAAGACCATCTCACAAGAAGGAATGACCAATGTAGTAATAATGCCTTTCTTAGATATCAAGAGGATTTCAAGAAGGGCCTTGTTCAGAGAGACAAATGTTACTGAATGGGAAATTGAGATGCAGGTGAAAAGATGTCTTTAAATACAGCAATAAGAGGTAATTGATATGATGACATCAATTTTGGAAGAATGGTAGAGACTGAAGACTAACTGGAGTGGATTGGGAAGTAAATAAGAGGTAAGTAAGTATTATAGCTGGAAGGTGGCATAGATTCAAGAGAATGTTGAACATGCTTGAATAATATTAGGAACAATCTAGTAGAGAAAAGGTTTGAAGATGCAAGATAAAGACAGTACAATCAATATGAAAACACGTGAAAGAATTAGCTTTGGACAGGAAGAGGAACATCATCTTCACCTACCTGGAATAAGAAGAGGATGAATGTGGATACAGAAATTAATAGATTTGGTGGCAGGAAGCTGAGGATATTTCCATTGAAGGCTTCCATTTTATTTGTGAACCAAGAGGAATCATTGTCTGCTAGAGGGAGTAGATAGCAGAGAAATTTAAGATTCCTACCCATCTTCTTTGGTTAAGTGGCCTGGACATTTAAGGGTGATCTTGGTTAATTCCATAAGTTTTATTTTTATCACTCCACTGTTACTATTGCAACCAGCATTCCTGAAGTGTCTATCCTCTTTCTAGGATCTTTCTTAACTTCAGGAGCAGTTTATTTCCTACCCCAAATCTTCCTTTTGCCTAGGTACTTTTTTATCTGCCCACTTGATCCCCAGGATTAGCATTCTATTTCTATCAACGATGGGAAGGATTTTGTAGGTAAAGAGTGCTATTTGGAGAAGCTTTGGGAAAATTGAGATGATGAATCAAGAACAAGTGCTAGAGTAACTCTGAGAAGAATGGAGATATCAAAAAGTTAAGGAAAAGGAAGGTAACTCATGCATTTCTGATGGGTAAGTATCTTGGAAATGCAGCTGTCACTGAGAATGGCATCTTTATTTATTTATTTATTTTTGAGTTAGAGTTTCACTTTGTCGCCCAGGCTAGAGGGCAGTAGCATGCTCACAACCAACGGAGTCTCATCCAGCTGGGCTCAGGCGATCCTTCCGCCTCAGCCTTCCAAGTAGCTGGAACTTCAGGCATGTGCCACCATGCCCAGCTAATTTTTAAAAAAATTTATTGCAGAGATGAGGTCTTGCCAAGTTGCCCAGGCTGGTCTCAAACCCGTGGGCTCAGGCAATCCTCTCACCTAGGCTTCTCAAAGTGCTGGGATTATAGGTGTGAGCCACCCCGCTCGGCCTGAGAAAGGCCTCTTTAGCAGATCTACTAGAGCGGCATCTTGCTGGAGTTGAAAAATCTGTTAAGGAGGGAAGTACATCTGGGAGAGTATCAAGATGGAGTCTGTCCATTGATTTTAACTTAATACAATTGAAAAACATACTCTTTTATAATTATAAAAGTAATACCAGTTCATTGTCAGTTTGGCAGAGAAAAGAAAAATAATAAAACAAAATTCACCTAAAATTAGCTGTGGAGGCTGGGCATGGTGGCTCACCCTTGTAATTCCAGCACCCTGGGAGGCGGAGGTGAGAGGATTGCCTAAGCCCACAGGTTTGAGTCCAACCTGGGCAACATGGTGAGACCTTGTCTCTACAAGAAATAAAAAAAATTAGCTGGCCATAGTGGCACATGCCTGTAGTTACAGATACTTGGAAGGCTAAAGAGAAAGGATCGCTTGAGCCGAGCAGGTGGAGGCTGTGGTGGCCGTGAGCATGCCACTACACTCCAATCTGGGCAACAGAGTGAGACTCTGACTTAAAAAAAAAAAAAAAGTTAGCTGTGGAGATGTGGCTAAAGGACAAAGACATGGGTTAAGGGAAACAGAATAAGCTCAAAAAAAGGAATAGTATAGAACAGACATTTTTGTAGGAATGATGAATATTGGTTAGAGCATAGGGTACCTGAAGAAGAGTAGTGAGACATAAAATAGGAAATGGTAGTTTGAAGTGAACTCTAAGGATAGGGACCGTATCTTTTTTACCTGTATTCCCAATAGTGTCTAGTACAGCGTATGATGCAAGAGTTAGTGAATGAGATGCTTTATAGTGATTAAAAGCATAGCCTTTATTTTTTTGTTTTTGAGTTGGAGTCTCTGTTGCCCAGGCTGGAGTGCAGTGGAATGCAGCCTTGACCTACTGGATTCAGGTGATCCCTCCACCTCAGCCTTCTAAGTAGCTGGAATTACAGGCACGTGCCACCACACCTGGCTTATTTTTTGATTTATTGTAGAGATGAGGTCTCCCCAATTTGTCCAGGCTGGTGTCAAACCCATGGGCTCAGGCAATCATCTCACCTAGGCCTCCCAAAGTGCTGGGATTATAGGTGTGAGCCACTGCACCTGGCAAAAGCATAGATTTTTTTTAGTCAGATAGGCCTTGGATAAAAAAAATGCAGCTTCTGGCAACTTCCAGTTATGTAACCTTGTACAAGTTGCTTAATTTCTTTACTCTTCAATATCTTAATGTATAAAGTTACAATAGCAGTCATATTTTGTTAGGCTACATAAGTTAATGTATGTAAAATGTTTAACAACTTATGTAAAATAAGCTTTTGATAAGTGATAGGGATAACAGTAACCATCAGGATAATAATGAATTTGAGAAGAACTTTCATGCCAGGAGTTTGGATTGATTGATTGATTGATTGATTTATCTGTTTATCTATTTATTTATTTAGTTGGAGTCTCACTCTGCTGCCCAGACTGGAGTGCAGTGGCCGCTTCCAGCCACCGCAGCCTCGACCTGCTGGGCTCCGGCGATCCTTCCACCTCAGCCTTCCAAGTAGCTGGAACTACAGGCGCGTGCTACCACGCCCAGCTAATTTTTGATTTATTGTAGAGACAATTGCTTTTTAAATGCTATCTTTGTATACAGGTGAGGAACTTAGGTATGTCTGGGCTAATTTTGAGTTATAGACAAATTCCTGCTCCTTTTCAACTTTTGCCTCCTTCCCTTACTTTTTTTCTGCACAGATAATATTGAGATCATGATTGCCGTAATGACCTTACTGTATAGTTTACAGAGCCCGTCTCTGTGAGTTTTACAAAGTATACTATTGGTTCTTACTCCTATCAAAGGAGGTACTTTGGTACCTTCCAAGTTTATCCTGTCAGGTTCATTGTTTTATGCCCTTCCACTAAATTATGAGATTTAGTATCGGGAAGTTTACCAGGGCCTGAAGTTCACAAAAGGTGACTTGCACCTTCTTTATTCAGGCTGATGTTTTAACAAATAATCTATGTGACAGACAATAAAAAGCTCAAATCAGGGGCAGAAATCTGGCATGAAAATAACCCACTCCTAGAAAGAGAAATGGTGGCTTCACTGCTTTCTTTTCTTACCATCACTTTCCCCTGGATACAGGAATGCTTTTCTAAGCCATGATGTCTATTCTAACCCAAATTCATCCTGTTCCAGATACCTTGCTGTGCATTGTAGAACAGAAGATGGGGACTTTTCTCTGAATTTGGGTCTACTAGACATTGATGCAGTGTATCTGTTTGTTATTATTAAGTAGCTTTGTTATTATTAATGTAACTGCCACCTCTCCACCCTCTCCGTGTGTGTGTGTGTGTGTGTGTGTGTGTGTGTGTGTGTGTGTCTTCCCATTTCTTCTCAAACCACTAGTCCTGGGCAACCACTAGTCTACTTTCCATCCATAAATTTTCCTATTCTGGACATTTCATATTGGAATCATAAAATACATGGCCTTTTGTGTCTGGCTTCTTTCACTTAATGGCCATTTGTATATTTTCTTTGGATTAGTATCTATTCAGTTCCTTTGCCCAATTTCTAACTGGTTTTTTTTTTTTTAATTGAACTGTAAACATTCTTTATATATTTTAGAGAGATCTGTTATGAGATATATAATTTGAAAATTCTCACATGATAGGTTGTCTTTTAACTTTTCTGATGGTATCTGTTGAAGTACAAAAGTTTTTAATTATGAAGAAGTTACTTATTTTTTCTTTGGTTGATTGTGCTTTTGGTGTCATATCCATTGCATAATCCACGGTTGCAAGAATTTATGGCTGTGCTTTCTTCTACAAGTTTTATAGTTAATTCATTTTGAGTTAACTTTTTTATATGATGTAAGCTAGGGGGTCCAGCCTCATTCTTTTGCATGTGTATATCCAGGTGGCCCAGCACAATTTCTTGAAAAGACTATTCTTCCGTCATTGAATGGTATTGGCAACCCTGGTCAAAAGTCAATTGGCCATAAATGTGAAGACTTATTTCTGGACACTCAATTCCATTCCATTTATCTATATATCTATCCTTGTGCTGGTACCATATTGTTTTTTTTTTTTTTTCTGGGTCAAAGTCTCATTCTGTTGCCCAGGATGAAGTGCTGTGGCATCAGGTGGTTGCTGGGCTCAGGTGATCCTTCAACCTAACTCAGTCTCTCGATTAGCTGGGCCTACAGGTGCACACTACTATGCCTGGCTAATTTTTTGACTTATTGTAGAGACGAGGTCTTACCAAGTTGCCCAGGTTGGTTTTGAACCCCAGGACTCAGGCAATCCTCTCACTTCCACCTCCTAAAGTACTGGGATTACAGGCTTGAGCCACTGCTTCTGGCTCATACTGTCTTGATTACTGTTGTTTTTGTAGTAAATTTTGAATTCAGAAAGTATGAGTTTTTGACCTTGTTCTTTTTTTTTTTTCTTTTTGAGTTGGAGTCTCATTCTGTCACCCAGGCTGGAGTGCAGTGGCAGGCATGCTCACCGCCACCCCAGCATTGACCTGCTGGGTTCAGGCGATCCTTCTGCCTCAGCCTTCCAAGTAGCTAGAACTACAGGTGTGTGCTACCACACCTGGCTAATTTTTTATTTATTGTAGAGACGAGGTCTCGCCAAATTGGGCTGGTCTCGAACCTGCAGGCTTAGGCAATCTGCTCGCCTTGGCATCCCAAAGTGCTGGGATTAAGATACTGAGTCACCGAGCCCTGTTCTTTTTTAAGATTGGTTTGTTCATTGAGTCCCATGAATTTTCATATGAATTTTAGGTTTGAATTAGAATCAGAAGCCAACTGAGATTTTTATAGGGGTTGCACTGAATCTGAAGATCATTTGGGGGAGTAGTATTGCCATCTTAACAATATTAAGTGTTCTATCAGTGAACATGGGTGGTATTTCTATTTATTTGGGTCTTTAATTTTTTTTAAAATTGTAGATATGAGGTCTCGCCAAGTTACCCAGGCTGGTCTTCAACCTGTGGGCTTGGGCAATCCTCTCACCTTGGCCTCCCAAAGTGTGGGATTATAGGCGTGAGCCACCAAGCCTGGTTGGGTCTTTAATTTTTTTTAATGATATTTTGTAGCTTTCAGAATATAAATTTTACACTTATTTGCTATTTATTCCTACGTATTTTATTCTTTTTTGAAGTTTTTGTTTGTTTGTTTTGAGTCAGGGTCTCAGTTTGTCACCCAGGCTAGAATGCAGTGGTACGATCACAACTCACCACAGCCTCAGCTCCTGAGCTCAAGTAATCCTTCCACCTCAGTCTCCTAAGTGGCTGGGATGGCAGGCGTGTGTCACAATACCTGGCAATTTTTAAGTTTTTTTTTATAGAGACAAGATATTGCCATGTTGCCTTGGCTGGTCTCGAACTCCTGGGCTCAAGCAATCCTCCTGCCTCAAACCTGTGATGGGATACAGGTTTGAGCCACCATGCCCGGCCTGAAGCTCTTGTTAATGGAATCTGATTTTTTCATTACATGTTATAGAAATACAATTGATTTTTTTATATTGATCTCGTATCTTATGAATAATACTGAACCTATGTATTAGTTCTAACATATTTTTTAATGGATCCCTTAGACTTTTTACATACAAGATCATGTCATTAGCAAGTAGAGATAGCTTTACTTCCTTCTCAACATGGATGCCTTTATTTCTTTTCCTTACCTAATTGCTCTGACTTGAACCTGTAGTTTAATGTTGAATAGAAGTGGTGAGAGCAGACATCCTCTTAGGGAGAGAGTATTTGGTCTTTTATCATAAGTAGGTTATCTGTGGGCTTTTCTAGGTACTCTTTATCAGATTGAGGAATCTCCTTTCTATTCCTAGTTTGTTGAGTGTTTTTTGTTTGTTTGTTTGTTTTACCATGAACAGGGATTGATTTGTATCAAATTCTTTTTCTGCATTTATTGAGATAATAATGTGGTTTTGTCCTTTATCCTATTGATATGGACTATTATATTTAATTTAGTTTCACATATTAAGCCAATTTAACTCTATTAATTTTCCAGGGTTGCTATAGCAAAATACCACACGTTAAGTGGCTTACACAACAAAAATTTATTGTCTCACAATTATGGAGAAGAGGAAGAAAAAAATTATGGAAAAGTCTGAGCTCAGTGTTGATTCCTGAGGGCTGTGGGAAATAATCTGTTCCATGACTCTCCCATACCTTCTGGTAGCTTGCTAGAAGTATTTTATATTCCTTGGTATATAAAAGAATCACCCTAATGTCTACCTTAATTGTCACATGATGTTTTCCCTATGTGTCTATGTATCCAAATTTCTCCCCCTTTTTATCCTTAAATTCTTTATTTTATTTTTTATTATAAATATGTGGGGTATAATTCAGGGTTAGGTATATAAACGTTGATAATCCAGGTACCATTGTTGATGAGGTATACCCCTCTCTCCCCTAGCAGTTTCCCTCAGCTGCCAATCCCACTCCCTCCCCTGACTGTTTCCCAATACTGGCAATCCCTTTCTTATAGTATTATAATTGTTTAAGTTCTACTTGTAAGTGACAACATATGGTACTCTGTTCTTTGTTTCTGTGATAGATCACTGAGTATGATCGACTCCAAATCCATCCAAGTTGCTGTAAAGTCCGTATGGTTATCTTTCTTTATGGCTGCATAATATTCCATTGTGTATATGTACCACATTTTTTTTATCCAGTCCAATTTCGATGGGCAACATGGTTGGTTCTATGTTTTTGCTATTGTGCTGCAACAAACATACATGTGCAGGTATCTTTTTTGTAGAATGATTTGAGTTCCTTCAGGCATATTCCCAATAGGGGAATTACTAGATCCTATGGAAGGTCAATTTCTAGTTCTTTCAGAAATTGCCACACTGTCTTCCAGAGAGATTGCTCTAGTTTGCATTCCCGTCAGCAGTGTAGAAGTGTTCCTTTTTCTCTGCATCCTTGCCAGCATCTGTTGTTGTTTTATTAATGATGGCCATTTCCCCCCTTTTCTATAAGGATACTTGTCATACTGGATTAGGGTCACTCTAAGTTATCTTTTTTTTCTTTTCTTTTTGAGTCAAAATCTCACTCTGGCCCAGGCTAGAGTGTGGTGGCATGTTCATAGCTACCTCAGCCTCCACTTACTGGGCTCAGGCAATCCTTCTGCCTCAGCCCTCCAAGTAACTGGAACTAGAGGTGTGAGCCACCACACCTGGATAATTTTTTAATTTATTGTAGAGATGAGGTCTTGCCTAGTTGCCCAGTAACCCTGGTCTCAAACCCCTGGGCTCAGGCAATCCTCTCACCTCTGCCTCCCAAAGTGTTGGGATTACAAGTGTGAGCCACCAGGTCTGGCTACATTATCTTATTATTTCAACATGACTAATTACATATACAACAACACTATTTTCAGATAAAGTCTCATTTTGAAGTACTGGATGTTAAGACTTTAGCATATGAATTTGGGGGGATACAACTCAACCCATAACACTTACATTTCTGGTATTATTCCATTTTGATTTATTTGTTCTGTCTCTTGTATGCCACTCAAGATACAGGCCATATATATTTTTTCTGAATACCAGGTTCTAATAAGCATTTATAGTGAGGTCACATATTGGGAGTATGGGGTCCCAGCTTCTTCCATAGTACCATCTTTCTTAGTTGTTCAGTGTTGATAAAAACAATAAAAGAATTAATTTCTAATGTTTAAGATTCAAGAGATTTTCCCTAAGAAGTTGGATTACTAATATTTCTTGAAAAATAAAAAGCCAGAGACTTCATAACAGGTATTATTGTGTCAACCTGCAGGTGTTATAGTGGCTATGCCCTTTAGATGGGACCTGTGCTATCCATTTTCCCCATCATTTCCATTGTCTGTTTTATTTACTTAATTACTTGCCTATGAGCATCTAAGTATCTAACCTTGATTTAGAAGATCTAGTCAAGGTCTTCTCTTATGCTGAGTAAATACAAACAGATGCCTAGATATTGTTTATACTGTCAATTAAAGCAAAACAGTACTCTCAACTTACTATTTTGTACCTAATGGCCTTTTGACTCAAAGAATCAAGATAATTTAGATGTCAAAGACTTTTGATGTCAAGGACTTTTTACCTTCGTATTTTAACTCTGCTATTTTTATCTCATCGTATATTTAAAAATGTTATTCCATCTATAATAAAATATATTAGTATACATGTATAATTCAGATGCTATTTTATGTTTAAAATGTCCGAGTTTAAAATGCATATAGGTCAAAATGGTGAAAATCCAAACTGCAATATCAAAAGCCCTGCCATTTAAGGTCTTTGTCAATAATGACATCTGATGGAAGCCAGGAGAGTGAGTGAAGTATGACCAAAAGAAGTTTCCAAAACTCTGGAATTGTGTAGAAATACTCAATTTCTTTTCTTTCTTTCTTTCTTTTTTTTTTGGAGTCAGAGTCTCACTCGGTCTCCCAGGCTGGAGAGCAGTGGCACACTCACGGCCACCCCAGTGTCGACCTGCTGGGCTCCGGCAATTCATCTGCCTCAGCATTCCAAGTCACTGGAACTACAGGCGCATGCTACCATGCCCAGCTAATTTTTTTTTTATTTTTTGTAGAGACAAAGGCTCACAAAGTTGCTCAGGCTAGTCTTGAACCCATGGACTCAGGCAATCTATTCGTCTCGGCCTCCCAAAGTGCTGGGATTACAGGCTGAACCACCGAGCCTGGCCTTCAATTTCTTAAAGGCAGCAGAAGAATGAAAACAAAGAGGGGATGGATATAAGATCACAGGATGCTGTAGTTAGGCTACAGTACTTGAGGCTACTAACAAGCCCATTTTCACTTTCTCACACTAAGAGCACCAATCATGGTCTTCAGGCCTGGAAGATGGTCTGCCAACAAAATATACGTTGCATGGCAGCTACCACAATATGCCCTGGTTACAGCTGGGGAGGTCATGTTCTCTGTCATAGGACTTGAGTTTTCTTATTCTCAGGTAATTTTTGCAAATAGAAAGTATAAACGGAGACATTGCTTGAAGGATGATGAGTTTCAATGCTAACACTTGCTTAAATAGGTATGTGATCCCTAACAAGACCTCCACCTCTCTTGGCCTTGGGTTTTTTATAGATGGCCCTGAACATATGTAACCTGAAATCTTGACTCCCCAGATTATGACAGTGTAGCATAGGAGTTCATGCTTTTTGGGCTCTAGGAAAGAATAACATTGGCTGGGTATGTTGACCCATGTCTGTAATCCCAGCACTTTGGGAGGCCCAGGAGAGAGGATTGCTTGAGGTTAGGAGTTTGAGACCAGTCTGGGCAACAAAGCAAGACTCCTTCTCTACGAAAAATAGAAAAATTAGCCAGGCATGATGGTGTGCACTTGTAGTCCCAGCTGCTTAAGAGGCTGAGGCAGAAGGATCACTTTAGCCCAGGAATTGGAGACTATGATGAGCAATGATCATGTCACTGCACTCCAGTGTGGACAACAGAGTGAGACCCTGTTGGGAGCCGGCCACGGAGGCCCACTGAGCATTAGGGATCAGGAAGGGCCGTAGACTCCGAGACCGCGGACGTGTTCGGGAGCTGTTGACTCATTCCCTCCCTCCTTTTCCGTTTGGCACAAACTACCAAGAAAAGCTCCAGCTGGCTCTAATAGAAAACTCTGAGGCCAGAACAAACACAGCTAACCTAGGAGTCTATTGTTCCCATTCCCCACGGCTTTGGTCTTTTGCTTTATCGCAATTTAAGTTTGGCTTTGAGTCACATTGAGGAGCCTTAGTGCAGGTCACAGGCTCTCTTGATGCGACCTTTAGAAATTTATAGATATAGGTTTTAAGAAAATAGTTTATATAGATTAAGAAAAATTAAGTAAACATTTTATTATAGAAGTGTGGTTAGTTTAGTTTGATTTAGGGGGGCTAGTGAAGTTTGAATTAAGCCAACTGGTACTAGGAGACTGTAACCATAGCAGCAATTGTTTTAATAAAAACTAGTTTGAATTAGTACATAATAGTGGAAGTTAGTAATTCACTATGGTGGTTTCGGGTTTAAACATTGAGTGATGTTAATTCAAGATGATGTAGTTGTAATACAATTAAGGGCACATAAGAAACTGGTTTGGGGAACATTAAGTTAGCATAAGATACAAAAAGACAATTTGTGGTTGTTCTTCCTCATGTTCTTTCTTACGTATGAAAGAACATTTGCTTGAGAGTGGGGGGTGTCCTTTGTGCACCTGGACCTGTTCATGTGAAAGACACATGCTACCTTTGTTTCCTGTGATGATGACTTTGCAGAGTTTGGGGATAAAAGCCCTGAGATTACACTCATTAAATGGCTTCTGGTCACTTGAGCAGGAGTCCAGTCTCTTTCTTTCTCTCCACTTCTCTTTCTTTTTATCTTTCCAGAATAATCACCGATGCTGCCCCACCTTCCATGGGACCCTCTAAATCTCTCTGCAGGGGCTGGCCCCCCGCAAGACCCTGGTTCAAAAAAATAAAAATAAAAATTGGGAAATCAGACTGCCCATGTTCAAATTTTAGCTGCATGACCTACTGTGTGGCCTTGAACAAGTGAGTTATCATCTCTGTAATGCTATTTTCCTTTATGCCTAAAATAAGACTACTAGTAGAACTTAACACTTAGAGTTGTAATGAAGATTATATGCTATAATGAATCAAAATATTCAGTGAAGAACTCCATTTTATTCTTACTGTTCACATTATTGCCACCCTTTGAATCAACGTGATAGCTGAACTTAGTGAGGGAAGTTCCAATCTGGGAAAAAGTTTGGGAGAAATATGGGAGAAGTTTCCTAGATAAATGTATGGGGCATGAAGGTGATGAAAGGAGTTTGCTTACTTTCAAACTTGTGTCCTTCCTGGGCTCCCTCTAGCATGAAATCTGTACTCAAGGCAGCTTGGTTGTTGACAGTTGCAGTTGGAAATACAATTGTGCTTGTGGTGCAGTTCAGTAACCCGGTACAGGTATGGTTCTGAGGGAAGCAGGAGTGCTTGTCTGCCCAAAGTTTTCCCTCCATCTTTCTTTGCTCCCTTTCCCCTCATCTCTCTGCCTTCGGTATTCCTACTCAGTGCTGTGACGTAAGATGGGTTAGATACACACGCTGCCAAGAAAATAGAATTTATAAGTGGCAGTAATGACTATCATAACCTATGTGAGGAGAGGCCTGTGAGCCCAATCTTCTTCCAGCAAATGTCCACCTAAGCTGGTGATCCCAGGCAATCTGCTCCCCACTCCTCATCCTATAAAGATCCCTTTAGTTTCAGGTTTCTCCTTATTCTTTTATATTTATTTCTTCCTGTAGTGGGCTGAGTTCGTTTTGCTTTCCTGCCTCCTGCTGGTGGTCTGCTTGATCGTCTCCATCATAGGCTACTACTATGTTCCTGTAAAACCAGAGGCTTTGCAGGGTCCAGCAGACAAGCAGATTCCCCACATCCAAGGGAACACAATCAATCTGGAGACCAGGAAGACGAGGTTCTGATGACTCCCTGGACTCTTATCCTGACCCCAATCTCCGACTTCAGTATATGCTATCACCTTCAAGAATTTTTTTTCTTCTTCTACTGAGTTAGGCAAGAGAGAGATAGCATCATTTCTAAGCTGATTTTCTCCATCTTTCTTTCCTGATAGAGGCAGTTTTGGAACTGGGTTTTCCAGTGCATAATTAAACAAAGCCCTTGAGACTCTATGTCTTCCCATCTATCAGTGAACTCAGTAAATCTTGTGCAGTGTTGCTGAAGTTGGCCTGGAGTTTCCAAATAGCCATGAAAATACAAATGTATCATTGAGATCAATCTCTGTGGTTATGCAAAGTTATGTGGGAGTTCCTATACAGGTACTTGCTATTTAGAACTGATCACTCTAAGCCGGGCTCAGTGGCTCAGCCTGTAATCCCGTGCCTTTGGGAGGCTGAGGTGAGTGGATTGCCTGAGCCCGTGGGTTTGAGACCCGCCTGGGCAGCGAGACCTCATCTCTACAATAAATCAAAAAATCAGCTGGACGTGGTAGCGTGCACCTGTAATTCCGGCTACTTGGAAGGCTGAGGTGGAAGGATCACTGGAGCCCAGCAGGTCGAGGCTGCGGTGGCCGGAAGCGGCCACTTCACTCCAGTCTGGGCGACAGAGTGAGACTCCAACTCAAAAAAAATCAAAACAAAACTGATCATTCTACTTTCTGAGGTGCCGATTTATTAGCAAAGTTGCAGAATAACAAAGAAATGGTATTTTAAGTATTTTCCCTTTAATTATATTTTTATTGCAAAAAATTGAAAATATTTAAAACTTATTTTTTTTTAATGTAAAGATGTGGGATACAATTCAGGGTTAGAAATATAAACACTGATCATGCAGGTACCCCTGTCAATGAGGTATGTCCCTCGCTGCTCTAGCAGTTTCCCTCACCTGTCAGTCCTCTCACCACCACCAAAAGTTTTCCATTACTGCCAATCGCTTTCTTATAGCATTATAATTGTTCAAGATCCTGTTAAGAGTGAGAACATATGGAACTTTGTTCTTTGTTTCTGTGATAAATCACTGAATATGACCGATTCCAAATCCATCCAGGTTGCTGCAAAGTCCATACATTTGTTGTTCTTTATGGCTGAATAATATTCCATTGTGTACATGTACCACATTTTAAAAAAATCAATATTTTTTATTATGATATTGTGGGGTACAGTTAAGGGTTAGGTATACAAATATGTTTCATTCAGGCCCCCTTGTTGATAAGAGGTGTCTCCCCATCCCCAGACAGATGTTTACTACCATTAATCCCATCTCCCTTCCCCTCCCTCACCCCCATAGTTTCCCACCACTGTCAGTCATTTTCTTATGGTAATACGTTGGATGATCAAGGTCCACTATATGAGTGAGAACATGTGATACTCAGATCTTTGTTTCTGCGAGAGGTCACTCAGTATTATAGACTCTAGTTCCATCCAGGTTGCTGCGAAACTCATGATTTTGTTCTTTTTATGGCTGCGTAGTATTCCATTCTGTATATGTACCACATTTTTTAAAATCCAGTCCTCTTTTGATGAACAGCATGGTTGCTTCCAGGTTCTTGCTATTGTGAACAATGCTGCAATAAACATATGTGTGCAGGTATCTTTTTTATAGAGTGATTTGAGTTCTTCAGGGTATATTGCAGAGGGATTGAAGGGTCATATGGGAGGTTGATATTTACAGCTTTTAGGAATCACCACACTGCTTTCCACAGAGGTTGCACTAGTTTACACTCCCACCAAAAGTGTAGAAGTGTTCCCTTTTCACCACATCCTCTCCAGCAACTGTTATTTTTTGAGTTATTGATAATTGCCATTCTGACTGGAGTTAGGTGGTATCTCAGTGTGGTTTTGATTTGCATCTCCCTGATGATTAGTGAGTTTGAACATTTCTTTATGTGTCTGTTGGCTGCTTGGACATCTTCCTTTGTGAAGTGTCTGTTCATATCTTTTGCCCATTTTATAATGGGGTTGTTTGTTTTTTTCTTTTCGGCCCGTTTGAGTTCCTTGTAGATCCAAGACGTTAAACCTTTGTCGGACCGGGAGTTGGCAAATACTTTTTCCCAGTCTGTGGGCTGTCTCCCTGCTCTCTTGATAATTTCTTTGGCTTTGCTGAATTTGTCAGTTTAATGAGGTCCCACTTGTCTATCTTATCACTTATGGCCTGTGGGTTTCGGGTTTTGTTCAGGAATTGGATGCCAATTTCTATTTCCATGAGGGTATGTCCTTCATTTTCTAAGGTTCTTATGGTTTGAGGTTTTACATTTAGGACTCTGATCCATTTCGAGTTAATTTTTGTGTATGGGGATAGAAAGGGGTCCTGTTTCAATCTTCTGCATGTGGTCAGCCAATTTTCCCAGCACCATTTTCTGAATAGGTTCTCCTCTCCTCAGTGATAGGTGGTGGAGGGTTTGTCGAAGATGAGTTGGTGGAGAAATTGAGGTTTTGCTTCTGGAATCTCAATTCTATTCCATTGATCTATATGCCTGTTCCTATACCAATACCAAACTGTTTTGATGATTGTAGCTTTATAGTAAAGTTTGAAGTCTGGTAATGTGATACCACCTGCTTTGTTTTTTTTGCTGAGGATTGTTCTGGCTATTCTTGGTCATTTGTGTTTCCACATGAATTCCCGTATTGTTTTTTTCTACCTCTGAGAAAAATGTTGCTGGTAATTTGATGGGTATTGCATTGTATCTCTAGATTGCCTTGGGTAAGATGGACATCTTCACAATGTTGATTCTTCCAATCCATGAGCATGGAATATTTTGCCACTTGTTTGTGTCACCTTTGATTTCTTTGAGCAGTTTTGTAGTTTTCATTCTAAAGGTCTTTCATGTCTCTGGTTAGGAAGATGCCAAGGTATTTCCTTTTTTGTGTGGCTATTGTGAATGTAAGTATGTTTTTTATTTGGGGTTCTGTTTGTTTATTATTGGTGTAAAGAAATGTGATTGTCTTTTGCACATTTATTTTATATCCTGAGACTTTGCCAGAGGCCTTTATCGGTGTAAGGAGGTTTTTGACAGATTCTCTTGGGTTTTCAAGGTACACAATCATGTCATCTGCAAAGAGAGATAGCTTGACTTCCTCTTTTCCTATTTGGATACCCCTGATTGCATTCTCTTCTCTGATTGCTCTAGCCAGAACTTCCAATACTATATTAAACAGAAGGGGTGAGAGTGGGCATCGTTCTCTTGTTCCAGTTTTCAGGGGAAATGGTTCCAGTTTTTAACTGTTTAGGAATATGCTGGCTGTGGGTTTCTCGTAGATGGCTTTTACTATTTTGAGGTATGTTCCCTGTATGCCTAGATGTTCAAGGGTTTTTATCAAGAAGGAGTGCTGGATTTTATCAAAAGCTTTTTCTACATCTAATGGTATAATCATGTGGTTTTTGTTTAGACATCTGTTGATGTATTTCATTACATTTATGGTTTTACGAATGTTGAACCAAATTTGCATCCCAGGGATGAAGCCTACTTGGTCATGATGGATGATATTTGAGATGTGTTGTTGAATCTGGTTTGCTAGGATCTTGCTGAGAATTTTAGCATCTATGTTCATCAAAGATATTGGCCTGTAGTTCTCTTTCTTTGTTGGATCTTCATCTGGCTTGGGTATCAATGTGATGTTAGCTTTGTAAAATGATTTGAGGAGAGTTCCATCTTTCTCAATCACCTGGAATACCTTCAGTAGGATTGGAATCAGCTCCTCCTTAAATGTGTTGTAGAAGTCTGCTGGAAAGCCATCTGGTCCAGGGCTTTTTTTTTGTAGGTAGTTTTCTTATTACATAGTCAATTTCCTTGATTGTTATTGGTCTATTTAGGGTCTCAATTTCTTCTTGTTTCAACCTGCACAGTTGTGTGATGACAGAAAATCCTCCATTTCCTTAAGGTTTTTCAAGTTTGTTTCCATACAATTGTACATAGTAGTCTCTAATGAGCTTTTGTATTTCTTCAGGGTGAGATGTGACTTCATCTTTTGTGTTTCTGATTGTGCTTATTTGGGTTTTTTCTCTCTTTTTCTTGGTCAGTCTAGCTAGGGAACCATCGATCTTGTTTATCCTCTTGAAGAACCAGGTTTTTGTTTCATTGATTTTTTTAATTATCTTTTTGTGTTCTATGTCCTGGATTTGAGCTTTTTATTTTGGTGATCTGGATTCTTCTGCTGAAATTAGGGTTTTTGTGGTCTTGCTTTTCCAGCTTCCTTAGGTGGCTTGTTAAGTTGTTATTTTGTGATCCTTCCATGTTCTTCATGTGCATTTGTAGGGATATAAATTCACCTCTTGCTACAGCTCTCATTGCATCCCAGAGATTTTGGTAAGATGTGTCTTCATTTTCATTTGTTTCCAGGTATCTTTTGATCTCTGTTTTGATTTTGTCATTGACCCAGGAGTTGTTCAGCATAATGCTGTTTAGTGTCCATGTCTTTGTGGGTTTTGGGGTGACCTTGTTGGTGTTAATATTTATTTTTATTCCATGGGGTTCCAAGAAGGTGTATGGTAAAATTTCAGTCCTTTTAAATTTGCCTATGCTTGATTTAAGGCCAAATATGTGGTCAGTCTTAGAATAAATTCCATGAGGTGATGAGTAGAATGTATATTCTGTGGTCTTTGGATGGAGTGTCTTGTAGGTATCAATTAAGTCCATTTGGTCAAGAGTCCCATTGAGGTTCTGGATCTCATTGGTGATTTTTTGTCCTGATGATCTGTCTAGGGTTGTGAGTGGGGTATTAAAGTCCCCAGTTATGATGGTGTTAGAGTCAATATCTTTCTTTAGTTTTCCTAGAAGTTGCTTTATGAAAGTTGGCACAACTATGTTGGGTGCCTATATGTTTAGGATAGATACTTCTTATTGATGGAGTGAACCTTTTATCATTATGTAGTGTTCCTCTGTATCTTTTTTAATTTTTGATAGCTTAAATGGTATTTTGTCTGAAATTAGGATTGTGACTCCTCCTTTCTTTTGTGTTCTATTCCCCTGAAAATCTGTTTCCCATCCTCTTACTTTGAGTCTGTGCATGTCCTTTCTAGTGAGATGGGTCTCTTGAAGGCAGTATATTGTTGCCTGGTGATATTTTATCCGTTTTGCCATTCTATGTCTTTTCAGTGGTGCATTTAGTCCATTTACATTCAGGCTAATTATTGAAATGTGAGAGTTTGTCCCTATCAAATAATTCTTATAGAGTTGTTGTTCTTCCACTTGGTTTTTGGTCTTTCTTTTGGTTTTGGGGTTGGTTCATGTGTATTTTATTCTTTTTCCTGTACTCTTGTGAATAACGTTGTTCTTTTTTCCTTTTCTTCTGTGTTTAGTACTTTCTTAAGTGTTTCATGTAGAGGTTGTTTGGTGGGAGTGTAAGTTCTTAGGGATTGGATATCTGGGAAAGATTTTAATTCTCCCTTGCTGATGAAGCTTAACTTGGCTGGGTATGTTATTCTTGGTCGAAATTGTTTATCTTTTAGGACTTTGAAGATACAGCTCCAAGCTCTCCTAGCCTGCAGGGTTTCTGTAGATAAATCTGCTGGTATTCTAATTGGTCTTCCATGGTAGGTGATCTGGCTTTTTTCTCTTGCAGCCTTTACGATTTTTTTCTTTTATGCCTACTTTGTTTAGGCAAATTATTGTGTGTCTAGGAGTTGGTCTTCTCATTTGTTTTCTTGCAGGGGTTCTCTGAATCTCTTGTGTTTCAATTTTTGCATCACTGTTTAGATAAGGGAAGTTTTCTTGAATGATCTCATGGAAAGTTGGTTCCAGTGTGGTCTCTGTCTCTCTTTCTGACTCAGGAAGGCCAATTACTCTTAGGTTTGGCCTCTTGAAGTAATTGCTCATGTGTTGAAAGTTTTTTTTCTATCTTTTTTAGCTTGTTTTCTGTGTTTTTAAGAGTTTGGGTTAGTTCTATATTTTGGTCCTCAACTTCTGAGATTCTTTCTTCTGCTTGGGTAATTCTGCTTTCCATGCTTATCAGTTTGTTATTTATTTCATTCACAGTATTCTTTATTACTGTTATCTCAGATATCAACTCCTTCCTAGTTTCTTCTTGTCTCTCCTCAATTCTTTTCAATCTCTCCATTAATGTCTTGATATCTAGGTTTGTAGTTTGGGACCAGTCATTCTGAGGGCTCTTCATTGTTTACTTTCCAAAGTCAGTTTTCTCAGTGTCTGCCCTCCCAGAGGACTGGGAGAGACCCATATTCTTCTTTTGTTTTTTTTTTTTTCATTTGGGTAAATTTTTCTCTTTCCCCCTTTCCCTCCCCTTCTTTAATTCTGTTTTTCAGGGAAGGTGGATTTGCTTTTGCTTCAGTTGTGCAATCTCCTGTTCTTCCTTATGAGGGTCCTCTGGCTTTGTTCACTTTTGAGGTTGGAATGTGGGCTGCGGGCTATACTTTTTGCAGTTTTGAGGTTTAATTGAGGGGGAAGCTGTGATTCAGAATCTATATGCTGATTCCATCATCCACCAACAGGTGTATGAGCACACTGGAAACTATTTCCCACTGCCTTACAATCTGTCTGTGCAGCAGTATGTAGGTTTGGTCCCTGGAGTGAAACGATGTACAAAAGAGGAAAATAATGGAGGAAGGGGGGGGTCTATATGAAGTTAGAAAGAGAGGAGTGTGAGAGGAAAAACAGACATACATACCAACTAACAGGTGAAAAAGAGATATAAGGCCGGAGAGAAGTGAAAAAAACACGTGGGCAAAATTCCCTAAAGAATACTGGTAGCTATACAGAGACAGACCAATAAAATCATGAAACAGATAGCGTAAGTCAGAAAGCAATCAAAAGTTAGCAAAACAAACAGTCAAAATGATAAAATCAAAAGTAAAAATAAGAGATCAGACTAGCTCTGGAATCTTTCCTGAGTGTCTAAAGTCTCTTCAGCTCTGATCTTCAGCTTCTCCCCTTTGTTTTCCTTGCAGCAGCTAGATTTACTGGCAGCTTGGGTCTGTTTTTTTTAGCCTGCTGCCTAGTAGGTCTGTGAGGCTTAGTTGCCTTTGTCTGATTCCATAGGGGAGGAGCTTTTTCTTCTGTTTAGCAACGTTACCTTAGGAACCGAGGTGGAGGCTGCTGATAGGTGGGTGGGACAATGCAAATCTCTGCCTGGAGAATGTCCGAGATGGCAGCTTCACTTTCGTGGATCTTTTCTCTCCACTCATCTGGGTCCCTAGGTGATCCACTGTGATGGACTGTGGTGGCGGGAGGCACCGGGAATCAGCTGCACAGCTGGGCACTGGATCTGGGGTGCCACTAGCAGGCTGGGGTGGAGGAGGGGTCAGGAGTTCCCTTCTCTGGAACTGAGAGCCTCTGATCAACACCTCCTTAAGATATACTGCTCCCTTACACAAGCATGGGGACGCGCGCTGCATGCCTCAGCCAGGGTGGGCCCAGAGCTCCAGAGCTCCAAAGCTCCAAAGGGCAGGTGGTGGGCAGCGAGAGTGGCCCTGGGCCCCTCACAGCGTACTTCAGCCAGAAATGGGACCAGTATCTCTGAGAGGCGGGCCCCGAGAGCCTCCCTGGGTGACTGGTGGCTTGGTGCTGGGTGCTGGGCGAGACAATGTAGCCAGGGAGGGAGCCAAGACCTGGGACTCCAGTGTGGGCGGGAGTCACATACAGTGGAGCAGCAGCAGCTGGGGCACAATATCCTGCCCTGCGTGGGACTGAAGGTCCTCAGGCCTCGGACCAATGCAGCTGGTGGTGGGAGGGGGGACGGGGGAAGAAAAGTAAGAGTCTTTTTGGGAACTCACATTTGGAGAATCTTACAAGTCCCCCTATGCCACCACCATCTTACCAGAACTCCCTATTTTAAGTTTTTTTAAAAAATATACAAGCAACGTAATTATGCTATTCACAAGCACTTGAAGGATGGGTATGTATGGTATGATCTGGTTCAACTAGGAACTGACTTGTCAGCTATCCACGTGTGAAAAGACTTAAGTACATTTTTCAGTATAGATGGTAGGACAGTGAATGGCATTTTTTTTTTAGTCGGAGTCTCACTCTGTTGCCTAGGCTGGCCTACTGGGCTTAGTTGATCCTTCTGCCTCAGCCTTCCAAGTAGCTAGAACTACAAACACGCGCTGTGAGTGCCATTTTATTAACATGCAGGAGAAGATATATCTTTTTGATTATTACAGTATTTTATCTACTCATCCAAATACCCCTTTCTCAAGACTGATAGGTCCTGGAAACCAGACTAGAGACAATAAACAGTTGGTAAACATGGTTCTAGAGAACAAGAACAGGTCTCAATTGTAGAAATCTTGATGAACCATTCATTGCTTCATAATACACATTCTTCCTCTTAGGAATTATGATGTTTCAACCCTGGACTATGCCCTCTGTGGAGGATTGTAGAGATAGGCAGTCATTACAATCTTGTAACCTCATCTTATCAGTGTTGCTGAACTGGCTGTTTCCTTTTTTCTTTTTTTTTAAGTCAGAGTCTCACTCTGTCACCCAGACTGGAATTTAGTGGCACATCAAGGCCACCACAGTAGCTGGGCTCAAGTGACCTTTCCGCCTCAGCCTTCCAAGTAGCTGGAACCACAGTCATGTACCACCATCCCCAGCTACTTTTAAGTCCAACTTACTTTTTAGATTATCCCATTTAGCCTCAAAGCAGTGGTTCTGATTTGATATTTTTTCCTGATTTACTTTTTGCCATAATTTAAAAACACCATTTCTTCCTTTAGGCTTTCTGAAATTCTCTGTTAAAAAATAAAAGCTTATATTAATACTGTAGGTTTGCAGTTCTAAAGTGGAAATGCTTATTAGAGGGGCATAGTGCCATATGAGGATCCTATCAAAATCTGTGGGTGGGGGGTTGTAAAGCATGGGTTTTTTTTTATTTGTGTGTGTTAATTAAAAAAGTTTAGAAAAATTACTTTGCACACAAGAAATAAATCAGAGGACAGACATGGGAATATTGTGACTGCGTAGTGTGTTGTTAGGGGAAAGTGTTTAGAACCACTATTAGAGTCTCATTTCCACTGAGTTTACAACATTATTCTCATCTAGAACAGTGTTGGGTCTCACATTGTTTTTTTTTTTTTAGTTGGAGTCTCACTCAGTCACCCAGGCTGGAGTGCAGTGGCCGCTCCTGGCCACCGCAGCCTTGCTGGGCTCCGGTGATCCTTCCCCCTCAGCCTTCCGAATAGCCAGAATTACAGGCATGTGCTACCACGCCCAGCTGATTTTTTTATTTATTGTAGAGATGAGGTCTCGCTGCCCAGGCGGGTCTCGAACCCACGGGCTCAGGCAATCCACTCACCTCAGCCTCCCAAAGGCACAGGATTACAGGCTGAACCACCGAGCCCGGCAAGGTCTCACATTGTTAATGGAACAGGTAAGAGAATTTGTTCTAGTTGCTCAAGCTTTATGTACTTCAGTTCAAATGACCAACATTTCAGAAACACAGAAGTGACAGCAACACCAACCAGTTTTCCCAGATATCTTGATGTGAACCTGATTCTGTTTTTTAAGAAGATACCCTGTTCATTTTCAAGCAGGCTTAACCCAAACTGTTCTATGAATATTGTCTCAATAGATGTTAACACTGTTCTATAAATAAAAGTGTCTGTGGGCAAATCTGTTTGGAAAATGAGAACTCGTACATTTCTTCTTAACATTTGCATATTAAAGACATATATCCTGCAGTCAAGACACAAGACACTCTGCTTAACCTAACATAGTACTGTATAGTGTTTTGCAGAACACTGGTTTGGAAAAACCATTAAGCAGTTCTTCCTTATGCTGAACTAAGAGCTTGGTCTCTAAACCTCCTACCATTGATTATTTCCTTGATAGCTAACAAGAATAAGCCTAACCTCTTTTTTTATGTGCTGATCTCTATTTGGGGAGGGCTTTCATGGTTCTTCTGTATTAAAGGTAAAGATTATTGGTTTCTGTAATGGTTCCTCACTAGGCATAGGTCAGTACTTTTAGCCATACTGGTTTCCCTCTTCTAAAAACTATCTTAACCTGATATACAGCAGTTAAGATGAAGATATCTTAATATGTGATACCTGGAGTTAAATGCAACATCCTAAAAGTGATCTGACTGGAAGAACTAGTACCTGCCTTTCTCCAAACGATCCACTTCTGTTAATTCACTGTAAAGTAACATTAGATGTTTTTGGAAATAATAATAACAATGCAGGCTTATATTCTAGCATGCATCACTTAATACTGGGGATACATTCTGAGAAATGCACTGCTAGGTGATTTTGTCATTGCATAAACATTATAGCATGTATCTAGATGGTATAGCTTACTACTCACCTAGGCTAAATGGCATTTCTCCTAGGCTATAAACCTGTGTAGCAGGTATTTGATATTTCTCCTAGGCTATAAACCTATGTAACATATTAGTATACCCAAATACTGTAGGCAACCATAACACAATGGTATTTGTATATCTAAGTATATCTAAAAATGGAAATGGTGCAGTAAACTTTACCCATTTTATGAATGTATCAAATTATCCACATGTGCCGGGCTTGGTGGCTCAGCCTGCAATCCCGCGCCTTTGGGAGGCTGAGGTGAATGGATTGCCTGAGCCCGCAGGTTTGAGACCCGCCTGGGCAGCAAGACCTCATCTCTACAATAAATCAAAAAATCAGCTGGGCATGGTAGCGCATGCCTGTAATTCTGGCTACTTGGAAGGCTGAGGTGGAAGGATCGCCAGAGCCCAGAATGTTGAGGCTGTGATGGCTGGGAGTGGCCACTGCACTCCAGTCTGGGCGACAGAGTGAGACTCCAACTCAAAAAAAAAAAAAAAATTATCCCCATGTACCCTGAAAATATGTACTTACATATCAATAAAAATACATAAATAAAAAAGTGAATGATATCACAATTTATTTGAAAAATGTAGACATACAAATAGGAAAAGGTACAGTAAAATACAGTATAATAATCTAATGGAACCACCATGCTGGATGTGGTCTGTCATTGACCAAAATGTCAGTATGCAGCACATGACTGTATGTGATTGACTAAAAGCCCAAAGTTTTAAAAGAAAGCTATTGTTTATCCTCACACAGCTTTAGTTTCACTAGGCAGGAGGATTGCTTGAGGCCAACCTGGGAAAAATAGCAAGACCCCCGTTCTTAAATAATAGTAATAATAATATTTCAGAAATTTATTGTAAAGAAAGAAATGGAAAGATTTAGGGAGATGAGAATTGTCAACCTGAAATACAGGATTCAGAAAATATGATTAAGTATAGACCTTATCAGAGCCCAATACTTGAGGATGGCCCCTGAGAGTGTATATTCAAGTTGCTCTAAGTATACACTGTGATTAGCAGCAGCTGCAAGTGAATTTTTAAGGAAAAAGTGAAGAGGCAGTTCCTGAATTGTTTAACAAGAATTTACATTAAAATAGCAAGCAACTGATTGGCTATACATTTTTTTAATATCACAAATTCCAGGAACCTGAAGAAAATGGGTGAGGCAGCTAGTCAGGAACAAAATGCCTTTAAGCAGGTGCATGACTGAAGTCTCATAGTCTGGAACTATTTCTCTGGGCCTGATAAATTTGGCATATCTCATATAGCGCAGAAGGATCTAAGTTATTGTTCTTTTCTAGAGTGAATTTGTCATGCATTACTCATTCAGCCTACCCAGCTGCAAAGACATGCCTGTCATAAGAGCATTGAGAAAAGCATTAGTGAAGGTAGTATCAACATATTTGAAAAGCACCAATGCAGCTGTCTTTTGTATGCTAGAGATGGAATTCGAAAACACTGATGTTGAAATAGGTTCTATGATGACATCTTGGTGGCACAGTCTAATGAATAGCACCAAATAATTAGGTACAACTTGGGTTGATTATTTTAATAGGCAGAAAGGCTGGTAGGGTAATAATAGCTTAAACCACAGTAATATTTGGCATTGAATAATTGATCATAAGGTTCTTAGTGCGGAAATTGGAGAGTCGTCATGTTTACTTGCGTAAAGAAAGTTTTCCCGGCAATAAAATTGATGAGCATTTACATAGGACACAAATATCCTGGCACTCTGAGAAATTCTTTCACATATCTCTTTCTCCAGACTAACTCATTATCTATCTCCATATTTTACTCCTTTCACATCTCTGACCTGGCAATCATAACCCCCAATCCATGTGTTACTATAGAGCTGTTCCTTAGGCCATCTCTCTTTTGGGCAAAATGGGCAATGAAATATCCTGCTGAAAATTCTGCTCACTGGAAGGAATTCCATCCCTTGGTGGGGCTGCTGCATTGCAGAAGTCTATTTCCAGTTTTCCATGCAGAAGCATCTATAAACTAGCCTCATATTTTTTTCTTTTTCTGTCAACTGATCATAAAGAACACTTCATGTGGCTTAAGCATAGCTGAAGGTAAGAAGATAATGTGATGGGAATGGGGACACCAGGAGCGATAGCCACCTGCTCACCCAATTTACATGTTAGGATCTGCTCAAGACCAATACACCACATGATGGAATTTTACTGCCAGCCTGGAATCTATGGCTTGATAAATCAGACACCAAATTCATGTAGGTGACCATCAAAATGAGTGACAGAAGCTCAAGTCTCAAGTCATTGAGGTTTATTGAGCCAGCTTGAGGGCACACCCAGGAAAAATATAGGTCACAGATGTATCTGTGGCTGTTTTATACAAAGATGTTCCCAGGAGGTTTAGAATTTACAAATTTTCCTTAAAAGAAAGGGAGCAGGCACCAGCAAGGCTAATTATTACATACTTGTGAAACTTTACTTAGTGTCCTGTAAATCTACATTTTATATAAGATAAGGTGAACATTTGAAGATAAGGGAAATGGAGGAAGCAAGTGCCTTGGGGAGGGGTGAAGGAATGATTAATCTTATTTTTGTTTGTTCTGTACCTGGGAACATAAGCTACTCATCAATGTTATCAATGTGGAGTACTTGGTAAGGGCTGGTTTCTTTCTGTGTAGCCCTTAGGGAAGAAAGCTTAATGGTAGTGAGGAAGCATGTTTGACCTTCCATCCTGTCAGTCAAGGGCAGGAACTCAGCTTCTAAAGTGTTTCTGGAGTCCCCTTGGCCAAGAGGGGATTTGTTCAGTCAGGTGGGACTTGGAATTTTATTTATTTATTTATTTATGAACTCTATGTACTCTGTCTTCCACAAAATTCCCACAAGAAAATACAGCTTTTTTCCTATAGAATAATAAAAGACCAGAACAACTTTTGATTTCTAAAATGGCCATTAGGATTCTTTGTTTTCCTTTTGCAGAAGTTGGAAAATAATCTTGAATATTTTTTTTTAGGTTTTCTAAAATAAACAGCTGTTTTAGAAACAGCATTGCTTCTCCTCTATGGTCCGAGAAGGTGCATGGTAAAATTTCGGTCCTTTTAAATTTGCTTATGCTTGATTTATGGCCAATTATGTGGTCAATCTTAGAATACATTCCATGAGGTGATGAGTAGGATGTGTATTCTGTGGTCTTTGGATGGAGTGCTCTGTAGGTATCAATTAAGTCCATTTGGTCAAGAGTCACATTGAGGTTCCAGATCTCATTGCTGATTTTTTGTCCTGATGATCTAAGGTTGTGAGTGGGGTATTAAAGTCCCCAGTTATGATGGTGTTAGAGTCAATATTTTTCTTTAATTTTCTTAGGAGTTGCTTTATAAAAGTTGGTGCACCTATGTTAGGTGCATATATGTTTAGGATAGATATTTCTTGTTGATGGAGTGAACCTTTCATCATTATGTAGTGGCCCTCTGTATCTTTTTTAATTTTTGATAGCTTAAATGGTACTTTGTCTGAAATTAGAATCACGACTCCTCCTTTCTTTTGTGTTCCATTTGCCTGAAAATTTGTTTCCCATCCTCTTACTTTGAGTCTGTGTATGTCCTTTCTAGTGAGATGGGTCTCTTGAAGGCAGCATATTGTTGCCTGGTGATATTTTATCCATTTTGCCATTCTATGTCTTTTCAGTGGTGCATTTAGTCCATTCATGTTCAGGCTAATTATTGAAATGTGAGAGTTTGTCCCTATCATAGAGTTCTTATAGAGTTGTTCTTCCACTTGGTTTATTGTCTTTCTTTTGGTTATGGGGTTGGTTCATATGTGTTTTATTCTTTTTCCTGTACTCTTGTGAAGAATGTTGTTCTTTTTTTCCCCTTTTCTTCTGTGTTTAGTACTTTCTTAAGTGTTTCATTTAGAGGTGGTTTGGTGGCAGCGTAAGTTCTTAGGGATTGGATATCTGGGAAAGATTTCAATTCTCCCTCGCTGATGAAGCTTAACTTGGCTGGGTAGGTTATTCTTGGTTGCAATTGTTTATCTTTAAGACTTTGAAATAGGGCTCCAAGCTCTCCTAGCCTGTAGGGTTTCTGTAGATAAATCTGCTGCTATTCTAATTGGTTTTCCATGGTAGGTGATCTGGCCTTTTTCTCTTCCTGCCTTTAGGATTTTTTCTTTTATGCCTACTTTGTTTAGGCAAATTATTATGTGTCTAGGAGTTGGTCTTCTCATTTGTTGTCTTGCAGGGGTTCTCTGAATCTCTTGTGTTTCAATTTTC
>NW_007252977.1:147557-149120 GCF_000164805.1 Carlito syrichta | reverse complement strand
CTCCAACTCAAAAAAAAAAAAAAGAAAAGAAAGAAGAAGAGTAAGAGGGCAAACAGACATACATACCAACTAACAGGTGAAAAAGAGACACAAGGCCGGAGAGAAGTGAAAAAAAACACAGAAGGAGAATTCCCTAAAGTATACTGGTAGCTACACAGAGACAGACCAATACGATCATGAAACAGATAGGGTAAGTTAGAAAGCAAACAATAGTGAGCAAAACATACAGTCAGAATGATAAAGCCAAAGGTCAAAATAAGAGATCAGACTAGTTCTGTAATCTTTCCTTAGTGGCTAAAGTCACTTGAGCTCTGATTTCCAACCTCTCCCCTTTGTTTTCGTTGCAGTCAGCTAGCCTGCTTCCTGGGAGGTCTGTGATGCTTAGTTGTCTCAGTCTGTTCAGCGTAGGGGAGGGGTTTTATCTCCTGTTTAATGACGTCACAGTGGGAACTGAGGTGGAAGATCTGATAGGTGGGTGGGGCGATGCAAATCTGCCTGGAGAATGGCAAAGGTGGTAGCTTCACTTTCACTTTTAGGGATGCTCGTCTGGGTCTTTGGGCAAGAGGCACCGGGATCAGCTGCACAGCTAGGCACTGGATCCGGGTTGTCACCAGCAGGCTGGGGTGGAGGAGAGGGTCAGACGTTCCCTCCTCTAGAGCTGGAAGCCTCCGATCAGCACCTTACACAAGTTTGGGGTTCTGTTCCCTTACACAAGCTTGAGGTCCCATGCTGAGTGCCTCAGCCAGGGTGGTCCCGGGGCTCCAGAGCTCCAAAGCTCCAAAGGGCAAGTGGTGGCCCTGGGTTCCTCACAGGGCACTTCATCCAGAAATGAACCAGTATCTCTGAGGGGCGGGTGCCCAGAGCCTCCCTGGGTGACCAGCAGTTTGGTGCTAGGTGCTGGGTGAGATGACATAGCTAGGGAGGGAGCTGAGACCCGGGACTCCTGAGCAGGTGGGAGTCACATATAGTGGAGCAGCTGCTGCCGGGGGCCACAATATGTGGCCCTGTGTGGAACTGAAGGTCCTTGGGCCTCATACCAGTGTGGCTGGCAGTGGGCAGGGGGCTGTGGGAAGAAAAGTAAGTCTTTTTGGGAACTCATGTTCGGAGAGTCTCACAAATCCATCTATGCCGTTGCCATCTTACCTGAACCTCCTCAGCATTGCTTCTCTTATTTCAAAAGATTTTAATTTAACTTCTTATTACCACTAACGGAGTTCTGAAATGGTGTACATGTATGAAAAAAAGAACTTCAAAATTTTTGTGGAACCACAGAAGTGATACTACTTATTTTTGCTGGTACTGCCTGTAGAGGTCTATAGAGCCAAGACTGAGGCCTATATTGTTCTTGCTAAGATTCTTTTTGTTTCATAGTGACTGAAAATTGGTCATGAACCATGATTAGCCAAAAATCAATATTTATTCTCATAAGAAATGAAATCAATACAAATTAAAACAGCAAAGCATCATTTTTTTCCTGCATCAAAGTGCTAAATATTAAGTTGTAAAAATCAAGACTCCTCCATATTGCTAAGGAGAGGGGATTATTTATTTATTTATTTATTT